>NW_028261384.1:140968090-141064245 GCF_051295495.1 Thamnophis sirtalis | reverse complement strand
TTTCTCCTTCCTTCTTTCCTTCTCCTCCCTCCCTTCCTGCTTACTTCCTTCTCCTTCCTTCCTTCCTCCTTCCCTTTTTTCCTCCTTACTTACTTTCTCCTTTCTTTCTTCCTTTCCTCCTTCCTTCCTTTCTCCTTCCTACCTCCCTCCTTCCTTTTTCCTTCCTTCCTTCCTTCCTTCCTTCCTTCCTTTTACTTTCCTTCCTTTCTTCCTCCTCCTTCCTTTTCTTCCTTTCCCTTCATTCTTTTACTTTCCTTTCTTCCTTCCTCTTCCCTCCTTCCTTCCTCCCTTCCTTTCTCCTTCCTTCCTTTCCTCCTTCCTTCTTTCTTTTACTTTCCTTCCTTTCTTCCTTTCTTCCTTCCTCCTCTCTCCCTTCCTTTCTCCTTCCTCCTCCCGCCCTCCCGTTCTCTCTCTCTCTCTTTCTTTCCCTTCGTCCCCTAGGAGCAGAGGAATTCCGTGGCTCACCCTTTCCCCTACCCGTCACCCGCCTACAGCTCCCACCCACCTCCCCACCGCCCTGCCAGCCATGGCGCCCACTCCCCGCACACCGCCAGCACATCGCGGCCCCCCTCGAGCCCCACAGCTGCTCGGCCCCGGCCAACGGAAGTGACCTTAGAGACGGCCGAGTCTCCCGGGTGCGTCCAGAGTCCACCACACACCAGCAACGACCGCCCTGCGTGACCTTATGCCCGCGCCCGACCCCGGGAGGACCCACCACCACCACCAGCAGCAGCAGCAGCGACAGACCACCTCACGGGGCCTGGCCTCGAAGCCTGTGTAAGCTGCCCCGGGAGACTCCGGGAACGCCCGGGCAGGCTGGGCCTGTTTGAGCAGAGTCCTTGAAGAGGAAGAGGGCAGGATGACGGAGGGAGGGAGGAAGGAAAGGAAGGAGGAAGGAAGGAAGGAAGGAGGAGAGGAAGAGAAAGTGAGAAGGGAGTGATGAAGGAAGGAAGGAAGGAACAAGAGAAGGGGAGGGAGGGAGGGAAGAGAAAGATGGAAAGAGGGAAGGAAAGAGGGAATGAAAGGAAGGATGGAAACAGGAAAGGAAGGAGGGAAGAAGGAAGAGAGAAGGGACGGAGGACAGAAGAGATCAAGGATTAAGGAAGGAAAGGAAGGAAAGATAGATGGAGGAGAGAGGGAAGGAAGGAAGGAATGAGGGAGGAAAGGGAAGGAAGGAGAAAGGGGAGGAGGGAAGGAAGGAATGAGGGAGGAGGGAAAGGAAGAGAGGAAAGGGAAGGAACGAGAAGGGAAGAAGGAAGGAGAGGGGAGGCAGGGAGGAAAGGGAAGGAGAGGAAGAGAAAAGTCAGAAGGGAGTGATGAAGGAAGGAAAGAGAGAAGGGAGGGAAAGAGGGAGGGAGGGAAGAAAAGGGAAGGAAAGGAAGGAAGGAAAAGTGGAAAGGAAGAGAGGGAGGGAAGAAGCAAAAGAAGGGAGAGAGGACGGAAGAGAATCAAGGGATTAAGGAAGGAAAGGTAGGAAAGAGAGATGGAGGAGATGGGGAAGAAGGAAAGGAAGGAAGGAATGAGGGAGGAAAGGGAAGGAAGGAGAAGAGAAGGGAAGAAGGAAGGAGAGGGGAGGGAGGAAGGAAGAAAGGAAGGATAGGAAGAGAAAGTCAGAAGGGAGTGATAAAGGAAGGAAGGAAAGAGAAGGGAGGAAAGAGGGAGGGAGGAAGAAAGGGGAAGGAAAGGAGGGAAGGAAAAGTGGAAGGAAGAAGAGAGGGAGGAAGAAGGAAAAGAGAAGGGAGAGAGGACGGAAGAGAATCAAGGGATTAAGGAAGGAAAGGTAGGAAAGAGCTGGAGGAGATGGGGAAGAAGGAAAGGAAGGAAGGAATGAGGGAGGAAAGGAAAGGAAGGGAAAGAGAAGGGAAGAAGGAAGGAGGAGGGGAGGGAGGAAAGGAAGAAAGGGAGGATGGTAGAGAAAGTCAGAAGGGAGTGATAAGGGAAGGAAGGAAAGAGAGAAGGAGGGAAAGAGGGGAGGGAGGAAAGAAAGGGGAAGGAAAGGAGGAAGGAAAAGTGAAAGGAAGAGAGAGGGAGGGGAAGAAGGAAAGAGAAGGGAGAGAGGACGGAAGAGAATCAAGGGATTAAGGAAGGAAAGGGAGGAAAGAGAGATGGAGGAGAGGGTGAAAAAGGGAAGGAAGGAAGGAGATGGAGGGAGGGGAGGAAAGGAAGGAGAAGAGAAGGGAAGAAGGAAGGAGAGAGAGGGGGGAGGGAGGGAGGGAAAGAAAGGAGGGTTTTGAGAGATTTGATTTATGTTATTTCTTCCCCCAATAGGGTTCTTCTAATCATTACCAAACGCCGGCTATAGAGTCGTCCAGCCCCACGGCGGAGAACGGTGGACGCAAACCGCCCCCACCCTCCCGCCCCGCCCTGCCTCGCCCCCCCGCAACCTGCCCTGCGCGCGCGCATGCAGCCCCCGCCTCCCAACCTCGCTGGGCCACCGCCAGCCGCCCCCCACCCCCTCCCTCGGCTCCCCCAGTGCCCCCCAGCCCCTCCCCCGCCTCCCCTCCCCCTCCGTTGCCCTGGCTGAACAAAGCGGGGGAGGGCAAGGCTGAGGACGAAGACCCCTGGGGGACATCCTCTTCGGGTGCGGTGGGGAGCCCTGCGGGGCCGACCCTCCGTCCTTGGCCCATTGCGACTCGGGGTGTGGCTTCCAGGATTCGGGGCCCAGCAGTCAGCAAGGGAGCTTCTCCCGCCCCCATGAAGGGACTGGGGACACTCCCGGGCCGGCCAGCCCCGAGCCGTCGCCAGCCCCCCAATTTTGGCTTTCCGAGAGCAGCCGGGAAGAGAACGGATCCGGGGGTGCCAGGCCCCGGAATCCGAGCCCCTCAATTACCTCAGGAACCTTCAGGTCCCCAGAAAGCCCCCCACCGTTGCCGGTGCCACCACCGCCACCACCCCCGCTGCCTCCACCGTCCCGGGCCTCGTATCCAAAGACGCCGGAGCCGCCAGGGGTGCCCCCCGCCATGGAGGCGTCCTCCGACCGCCTCTTCGGCTTTGCCAGCCCTCCGTTAGAAGATCAGTTTGAGGAACCCCCGGAGTTCTCCAAGATTTTGCCGGACGGGCTGGCCAACAGTCATGAAAATGCTGGACGAATCCATCCGGCGCGGGGAAGAAGAACGGGAGGAGAGCTTTCCACCGCCGCCACCCCCTGCCGCCCTGCTCCCTAGCCCCCCACCCCTGGCAAGGCCCAAGCTGCCCTCGGCCTCCGCTGGTTCCTTCGATTACCCCAAACCACCTGGGCAGGATCCCCCCGAGCCCCCTTGCCTCTATCGCTTCGGCAAGCGGGACACGGAAGAGCAGCGTCCCCCGGCACTGGCCGCCGCGGGCTCCGGAGGGGCGAAGTTCGTCCCCCACAACACCCCGTCCCTTCTCAAGTCTTTGGCCAATGTGCTGGAAGGGCAGAAACACTCCTATCGGCTCAAAACCGATAACCTCCCCCAGTGCTAAGATCTCCCCCCCAGCGGTGCGAGCCAGAGCCCCTACCCCAATTCACTACCTCAGGGCCAAGCGTGGGGCGTGGCCGCCCTGGCGGTGCCACGGAGGAACGCACCTCCACGCCGCCACCCTTGCCCACCACCCTCGGCCCGTGAAGACCGAGTCGGAGGTGTTGGAGGAGATCAGCCGCGCCTGCGAGACCCTGGTGGGACGAGCGGGACGGGAGAAGAGCCCCCCGCCTCCTGCTGTCCCCCACCCGCCCGGCCTCCCCTCCGCCCGCTCCTCTCCGGCCACTGTGCCTCCAGCGCCCCCGCCACCGACCCCTCCGCGCCCCAAGGACGAATCCCGTAAGCCACACATGGAACACCGCCGGCACCGTCGGTCCAATCGCGACGGCTCGCGGAGACACCGGGATGGTAAAGCTCGCAAGGGGAAGAACCGGCAGATCCTGGGCAGTTTGGACGTGCAGAGCTCTGAGGGCCAAGCCCGGGAGAACGGGCCAAGCCCCGCCGCCACCCCCACCGCCTCCACCCGAGCGGAGGCCTCCGGTCAAGAAGGAAGAAGGCCCGGTGGGCTCAATGTCCACCATGGTGTGCTCGGCCGACCTGCTGAAGTTGCGCTCCTTCACGGAGGGTCCCCCTAAGGAGCTGAAGATCCGGCTGATCAAGGTGGAGAGCGGGGACAAGGAGACCTTCATCGCCTCCCGAAGTCGAGGAGCGACGCATCCCCCTGAGCGAGGTCACCATCAACCACTCGGCCGCGGAGGTCGTGAGGGCCAGCAAGTGAGTTTCCTCCAAGGAATTTCCAGTCGCTCGATAGAAAATGCAGATTCACGGAGTAGCCTTCAACTTACAGCAGGGGTGTCAAACTCAAGGCCCGTGGGCCGGATCCGGCCTGTCGGGCACCTGAGATCTGGCCCGCAAGGAAAACAGTGAAGGACCAGGCCACGGTGCTGTTCCTAACTGAGCTCCGTTTTTCTGCTGCGAAGCCTTCCTGCAACTCTCTGCCAGTGAAAATGGAGCTTGAGAGGGCCGCGTGTGGCCTCCCGAGCTCCGGTTTCGCTGGCAGAGTGCTCGGGCCGCCAAAGGGCCCCCCTCCCGACACGAGTGCTGTCGAGCTGGCCACGCCCACCCTGGCCACACCCACCTGTGCACTCCCCTCATCCAAAGTCAAACACAATCCTGATGGGGCCCTCAACAACCCTAATTTTACAACCACAAATTTGGACCAGAATTTCTGTTGCTAAGTGAGACAGTTGTTAAGTGAGTCCTGCCCAATTTTATGACCTTTTTTTGCCGTGGTTGCCAAGTCGATCATTTATTGGGGTGACCACAAAGTGGTTCAGACGCTAGTACTTGGTTTCGAGTCCCGAGCTCTGCCCAACGGCTTGAGTGTTCCTCGCTCCAGCTACTTTCCACCTAGTAGTTTGAAAGCATGTAAGTGCGAGCAGATCAATAGGTACCACTTCAGTGGGAAGTAACAGCACTGTGTGACGTTAAGCTGGCCACGACTGCGGAAACGTCCTCGGACAGAGCCTGCTCAACGGCCTTGAAACAGAGGGGAAAATGCCCCCCCCCCTACAACTGGCAACAACTAGTGGAGTAACCTACCCACCGTGATGATTCACTTAACGACCGTGGCAAGAAAGGTCGTAAAACAGGGTGAAAACTCACCGAAGAAAGTGTCTCCCTTAGCAGCAGAAACGTTGGGCACGATTGTGGTCGTAAATCGAGGACTTCCTGTACCGAGAATGGAGATTTTTATTTTAATTTTTATTTTATTTTATCAATGTCATATATACATCCACAATTATATGATCTCATAACTGTTATTAATAATATGTATTTATAACAATTTTTCCCTACTGTTGACAATATACTTGAAGATTGCTTCCTTAACATCCCATAGATCCATCTTATCTTACAACGGTCCTACTTCTTCTTCCCTCCCTCCCTCTTTCCTTCCCTCGTTTCTTCTCTCCTACTCCCCTTCCTTCCCTCCCTCCTTCCCCTTCCCTCCTTCCTTCCCTCATTTCTTTTCTCCTTCTCTCCTTTCCTTTCCCCCTTCCTTTCCTCCTTCCTTCCCCCCTTCCTTCTCTCCTACATTCCCTCCTTCCTTCTCTTTCTTCTCTCCTTCTCTCCTTCCTTCCTCCTTTCTTCTCTCCTTCCTTCCCTCCTTGCTTCCCTCCCTCCTTCCCCATCCCTCCTTCTCTCCTTCCCTCCTTCCTTCCCTTCTTCCTTCCCTCCTTTTCTCCTTCTCTCCTTCCTTTCCCCCTTCCTTTCCTCCTTCCTTCCCCCCTTCCTTCTCTCCTACATTCCCTCCTTCCTTCCCTCCTTCCTTCTCTCCTACATTCCCTCCTTCCTTCCTCCTTTCTTCTCTCCTTCTCCTTCCTTCCCCCTTCCTTTCCTCCTTCCTTCCCCCCTTCCTTCTCTCCTACATTCCCTCCTTCCTTCCCTCCTTTCTTCTCTCCTTCCTTCCCTCCTTTCTTCTCCTCCTTCTCTCCTTCCTTCCCTCCTTGCTTCCCTCCCTCCTTCCCTCCTTCCTACCCCCCTTCCTTCTCTCCTACATTCCCTCCTTCCTTCCCTCCTTTCTTCTCTCCTTCCTTCCCTCCTTTCTTCTCTCCTTCTCTCCTTCCTTCCCTCCTTGCTTCCCTCCCTCCTTCCCTCCTTCCTACCCCCCTTTCTTCTCTTTCTTCTCTCCTTCCTTCCTTCCTCCTCTCCTTCCCCTTCTCTCCTTCCCCTTCCTCCCCTTTACCCCTTCCCCTCTTCTTCCCCTTCCTCCCCTCTCTCCTACTCTTACATTCCCTCCCATTCTTCCTCTGCCTTTCCCTTTCTCCTATTCCTCTCCTGAGATGGAGATTTTACGTAGCTTTCATTCCGTGCTCACATCGTTCCTTTCTCCCCCCCCCCCGCTCTGTCCAGGCACGCCAAGGTGAAAGGGAAATTTAAGGAATCGTATTTATCCCAAAGCCACTCCGTCAAGCCGCAGATCAACATGGACGAAAAGCTTCCCGGGATAAACTCAACCCTCCAACGCCGAGCATCTACGTGAGTGTCCGTTTTGGGGGGTAGCTGGAGAGGGGTGTAAGTGAAGAAGGGGATGTCCACAAAATGTCTTGAAGGGGTTTTCTGTGTAAAAATCAGGGGTCTTAGGGCCTCTAGTACGCAAAATGGGCCTGCTGGCGGTGCTTTTAAGGTCCTGATGAAACAACTGCAAAGTTTCTAGCCCTCATGGCTGAAGAGGTCGGTTTTTTAAAAAGAAAGGGAGAAGCAGGTCTTTCCGGAAGACGCTCGAGAACCCAAAGGACAGAGAGGAAGGCCGTGAAATGAGGGAGGGGCGAAAACCAGACTTGAGAAGGCGACAGTGGTCGTCGTTCATTGCTCCGTGCGCGCGGGGATTTGGTTCCACAGTCCTTCATTTTGGGGCAGAGGGGAGAGGCAAACAAAATGGCTCCCCTGACCCCCCCCAAAATGAAAGAATTCACGGAGTCTGGAGATTGAGGGGTACGGTAGGATGCTGGGTCGTTGGCCCCGGGGGTCTCCAGCCCAATCGACGGAATGAAGCAAAATTAGTGTGTCTCGATTTTTAGCCCCTTAAAGAGGGGTGGACTTCAACTCCCAGAATTCCCCAGCCAGCTCTTTTTTTCCCCTTCACTTTGCCGAAGTCAAGATATATTACGCTTACTGCATACCCACCGTCCATTAAGAAAGTTACACTCTGCGGCTGGCTGGGGAATTCTGGGACTTGAAGTCCACAAATCTTAAAGCGGCGCAGGTTGGAGACCCCGCATTTAAGATTTGTGGACTTCAACCCCCAGAATTCCCCAGCCAGCTCTTCTTTTCCCTTCACTTTGCCGAAGTCAAAGATATATTACGCTGGCTGCATCCCCACCGTCTATTAAGAAGGTTACCCTACGGGGCTGGCTGGGGAATTCTGGGAGTTGAAGTCCACGCGTCTTAAAAGTGACTAAAAACGGAGGAACATTGAGTCCGATGCTAACTAAGAAAACTTCAATGCGCTCGTCAGATTTTTGGAAGAAAAACGACGTTGATTGCTCTCCGTCCCCCGTTCTTGAGTGGATCGCCTCACACGATCATCCATCTCATCTTCATTGCTGTGTTCTTTCTCAGCCCTGTCCCGTTTCGTTCTGATTTTCGTTTCTTTCTTCCTTTTTATTTCTTTACGCTAAATGACTCTGTTACGCTAAATGATTGTGGAGCCTCAGTTTGAAAACCTCCAGCGAAGGGGAAGTGTCAAATCAGTTCCCTCTGATTGACAGCTCTTCCTGTCTGCACGTCCTTCTTAAAATCTATTGAAATCTCATCTCATTTGGCCTAGTCTGACTCCCTGGAACTGATGAGAGAATAAGTTTCAGTATTTCTCAATTTTAACAACTGCAATTTTAACAACTCCCTGAAAACCCACCCCCCCACCCCCTGCGGCAAGAGACGTTGGCTCTCCTAGTTGCTGGTTCAGGGACCCCTTCTGATGACTCGGTCTCCCTCTTGGGAAAGAAAGAAAGAAAGAAAGAAAGAAAGAAAGAAAGAAAGAAAGAAAGAAAGAAAGAAAGAAAGAAAGAAAGAAAGAAAGAGAAAGAAAGACAAAGACGGAAAGAAAAACAGAAAGACAGGGAAAGAAAGATGGAAAGATAGAAAGAAAAGAAAGATGAATGAAGAAAGAAAGGGGAGGAAGGAAGGAAGGAAGAAATGAAAGAAAGACAGAGAAAAAGATGGAAAGACAGAAAGAAAGAAAGAAAGAAAGAAAGACAAGGAAAGATGGAAGAAAGATGAAAGAAAGAATGAAAGAAAGAAAGGGAGAGGAAGAAAGGGTGAAAGATGAAAGAAAGACAGACAGAAAGGCAGAGAAAGAAAGATGGAAAGACAGAAAGAAAGAAAACAGACAGAGACAGAAAGACAAAGAAAGAAAGACAAGGAAAGATAGAAAGATGAAAGAAAGAAGGAAAGAAAGAAAGGGAGAGGAAGAAAGGAAGAAAGATGAAAGAAAGAGAGAGAAAGACAGAGAAAAAGATGGAAAGACAGAAAGAAAGAAAGACAGACAGAGACAGAAAGACAAAGAAAGAAAGACAAGGAAAGACAGAAAGAAAGATGAAAGAAAGAAGGAAAGAAAGGAGGAGGAAGAAAGAAAGAAATGAAAGAAAGACAGAAAGAGAGAGAAAGAAAGATGGAAAGACAGAAAGGAAGAATTGAAAGACAGAAAGGACAAAGAAAGAAAGACAAGGAAAGATAGACTAAAGAAAGAAGGAAAAAAGAAAGGGAGAGGAAGGAAGAAATGGAAAGAAAAACAGAAAGACTAAAACAGGAAGAAAGATGGAAAGACAGAAAGAAATGAAAGAAAGAGACAGACAGAAAGAAGGAAAGAGCAAGACGGAAAGACAAAGACAGAAAGACAAAGAAAGATAGAAAGACAAAGACAGAAGAAAGAAGAAAGAATGGGAAGGAAGGAAGGAAGAAAAAGAAAGAAAGGAAGCTCTATTGTGGGGCACTTTTGACAGCTTCCTTCCTTCCCAGGCAGGGCCAAGCTTTTGTAAGAATTAGTCACACACACACACACACAAACACACAAACACACTTCCTTGTGTGTGGCATTGGGAACTCTTTATGCCTCCTCTGGGCCTAAGAGGAAGAATCTGGTTTGCCAGCCAGATAAAACCTGGCAGGATCCTTGGCAAACGTCTCTCCAGATGGGCGTAACGCTCGGACGCCTTCCTCAAGTGAAATATCTCTCTCTGGTTGAGGATGGAAGATGGTGGGTTGATTTGGGAAAGGAGGAAGCAAGAGGGCCGGGCAGAATAACAAAACAACAGAGTCGGGAGGGACCTTGGAGGTCTTCTAGTCCAGCCCCATGCTCAGAATACACAATAACAGAGTCGGAAGGGACCTTGGAGGTCTTCTAGTCCAACCCCCTGCTTAGAATACACAATAACAGAGTCAGAAGGGACCTTGGAGGTCTTCTAGTCCAGCCCCCTGCTCAGAATACACAATAACAGAGTCGGAAGGGACCTTGGAGGTCTTCTAGTCCAACCCCCTGCTTAGAATACACAATAACAGAGTCAGAAGGGACCTTGGAGGTCTTCTAGTCCAACCCCCTGCTTAGAATACAGAATAACAAAGTCGGAAGGGACCTTGGAGGTCTTCTAGTCCAGCCCCCTGCTCAGAATACAGAACAACAGAGTCGGAAGGGACCTTGGAGGTCTTCTAGTCCAGCCCTCTGCCCAAATAGGAGAAACTGTACTATTTCAGTCAAACGGTTGCCCAGCCTCTTCTTGAAAACCCCCAGTGTTGGAGCACTCAACAACTTCTGGTGGCAAGCTGTTCCACTGGTGAATTGTCCTTACAGTTAGGAAATTCCTCCTTAATTCCAGGTTGCCTCTCTTCTAGGTTAGTATTAATGGCCCCACAATTTTGCCGGTGCTCCACTTTATTCCGCCTTCCTCCAATCCCACCTGGAATCTTGAATGTCGAAAGAAGGTTTGTTCTTAGCCGCCATTCCTGGCCAAGCCACGATTGTCCACTCTCGCGAAGAGGCTCTGATTATTTTCTTCCTCTCCTTCGCTCCCCCCTTCCACAATTCATTCTCATCTTTATTTTTTTTTCCTTCTCTTCTTCTTTTGTCTCTTAATTTTAATTAATTCGGTGCCGTTCCACAAGACCTCTTCCTTGTCCTCTTAAGCCTAACCGCCTTCGGCGTGCTCTTAGCTGAGTCCGGGGTCCCGGAAGACACCCGCGCGGCTCCTAGCTCCTGAGAACGAACAAAACGCAGCCCCAGAACTCTGACTGATGCACTTGACTGCCATTGGCATTGGGGGGGGGGCGTGCAGAGGAGAATCCCGTCGCCAAGGAAGATATTTTTTTCCCCTCACCGCTGCTCTCTTGCTCTTCCCGGCAAACGATCCTCAACTCCTAGTGGTCTCCTTTCCGGTTTTTTTTCCCTCGGGAGCAAGACGAAGGGAACGGATGTGGGCCCAGTTTGATAAAACGAAAGCATCCCTCCCCTCCACCACCACCCCTACGTCCGGATTTATGGACCCGTTTTGTAGCCACGTCGCCCGCTTCTCCTCTTTCGAACTCGGAACAGAGGTGTCGTTTTCTCCATTTGGATTTTGTTCTTTAAAAAATCCTGTCATTGTACTCTTGAGAGCCTCTTTGGACCGTCTTTGGCGACACGATGGGGCTACGGCTGTCCTACGATGATGAGCCAAGCCGGGACGCGAGTTGCAATTTAAAAAAAAACTCGGAATTTTCTTTGGCAACACGCCTGTCCGTCTTGAATTTACAGGCCTTGGCAAAGTCCGACGCCTGCATTTCAAGAGAAAGGATCAGTCCTGGCTTTGTGGACCCTTTTAAAGTGGAAAACAGCCTTGGATATCCTTGATTCTCTCTAGGGGGGCAGTCGCTGGTTGAAAAGGAGGGATCGGACACAAATTAGGATGGGCTCACCAGCCTCAAACAGGGGGATTTGGAGCAGAGGGGCCCAGTGGCCCCAAACTGGGAACCTCTGGCGTGTGCTATAGCTTGTAAGGATCCAATCTGGGTCGGTCACCGGGACCGGAGGTTTTGCCTTCCGAGCTTTCGGAGTCGTGCTGGAGACCATCCTTGGGGAACTCCTGTCGAACGGAGCGTGCGCTGTTCGGTGCGTGGTATTTATGCGATGCCCGACGCGCGTGGCTTTTTAGATGGTGGTTACGGTGTCAAGGGCTGGCTTTTAAGTGGTTGGCGGTTGGCACCTTCTAGGCTGGTGGTAAAGGAGCACTCCTGTTGACTGACGAAGAGCCCGTTTCCCAGGTTGCAATCATTTTCCCTGGCTGTTTTTGTCCCTGCTCGGCCAACAATCTTAGTAACTGCAGCATTGAATGTTTGTCCTTGTTCATTGCAACGCGAGGCTACCAATGAATTCGGGTGTTCTCGTCTGACCGCTCGCTTGTGTTCTGGCAGTCTGGAGGTTCGGTTACTACCCATCTGTCCTGCATAACAACATACAACAGGCGCCACATAAATACCACACACAGAACAGCACGCGCACACTGCTAATCGCTTCCCTGGCTGTTTTTGGGAACATGTAACACATACAGTGTGTGTGCTGTTTCGCGTGTGGTATTTATGTGGCGGCTGTTGTATGTGTTACATAGGACAGATGGGGAGTAAGCTAACCACCGGACTGCAACAAGCGAGCGGTCAGACCAGGAGACCCGAGCTCATTGGTAGCCTTGCGTTGCAAGGAACAAGGACATACATTCAATGCTGCAGCTATTAAGATTGTTGGCTGAGAAGGGACAAAAACAGCCAGGGAAAATGATGGAAATGTGCGAAACGGGCCCCTCGTCAGTCAACAGGAGTGCTCCTTTACCACCAGCCCAGAAGGCGAGGGCTTGGCAGCACAACTGCCAATGACTTCAGAGCCGGCCATCGGCACCCCAATCTAAACATCTAAAAAGCCACATACGACGGGCACCACATAAATACCACACTCAGAACAGCGCACACTCCGCTGGGCAGAAGTTCCCTGAAGATGGGCTCCAGCACTTGTCCGAAAGCTCGGAAGACTCTCGTCCCGGTGACCGACCCAGATTGGATCCTGAAAAACATTATCCTGGGACAAGCATATCCATTAGGCCTGTATAATTTAGTAGCATCTTTGTAGGTATGGACCCAAATAAATATCAGCTAGGCCTTTTCCTACTTAGTGACAGCCTAGTGCTTGGTAATCTAATTACATGCAGTCCTTGACTTACGACCAATTGTTTAATGACCATTCAAAGTTACAACGGCACTAAAAATGTGATTTTCGGCCTCTCCTTACCCTTATGATGGCCGCAGCATCCCGGAGTCACCATTTGCGACCTTCCCTGCTGGCTTCCGACAAGCAAAATTAGCGAGGGAAGCCTGATTCGCTTAACGGCTCCCCGATTCGCTTAACCGCTGCGATTCAGTTAGCCAGCACGGCAAAAGAAAATTGGGCGCGACTCGCTTCATTGCCTTGCGTCGCCCACAGAGATTTTGCCGTGGTCGTAAGTCGAGGACAAGCTGTGTCCTTAATGCTAGTCTGCCGAACGGTGATTTCCCCCGCGGCTGGGGATTTTAGGAGGCGCGATCCAATGCACTCGGGGAGGGCAACCAAAATTATTCTGATTATTTTTGAAAGATTGGTGGGCGCTTTGTGCTTGGAGGAGATGGGTGGTGGGGTTGTGGGGATCCAGACTGGCCTGGGGGTCCTCTGACGGTCTCCTCCTTCTTCTTCAGTTGGAGAGCAAGCGGGATGCTTTCTCTCCCGTCTTGCTGCAATTCTGCACCGATCCCAAGAATCCCATCACCGTCATCCGCGGCCTGGCCGGATCTCTCCGACTCAGTGAGTATGATTCTGACGGGTTGGGGGTACAGCCGGCCAGATGGTCAGGGTGGGTTTGGCGTTCTTGTCCAGGGTCAGCATCAAGGCAACCTGAGGTCGCCGAGGGGAAAGAGGGAATGGAGCTGGCAGAGAGAGAGAGGCGGAGCCTGGGCTGTCCGTCAGCCCTCAGATCGATTTCCTAAGGAACTGCAAAGATCCTCGGCCGTCCTCTAAATCTGGAGAAAAATATTTCTTTTGTCAACTCGCAAAGCATTCCTGGGCCCTAAATTACGTGGGGTCGGAGCTGGCTTCATTTGGGTACACGCCGACATGTTGTTCCTAATAAACTGTTCCTCCTCTTCCTCATTAGCCACCTCCAGACCTGGGGGGCTGTTGACTCTCCATCTAAGGGCTGACGGCCTCTCTCTCTCTCCCCGCCAGTTCCATTCCCTCTTCCTCCGCAGTGCTCTGAGGTTGCCATGAAGCTGACCCTGATTTGTGGGTGGTCCACTGTTTGTTCAGCTTTTTTGTAGAGACAGAAGATGAAGAAGCAGTAGCTTGGATTGGTAGCTTTATTGTTATTAATATTATGATTTTTAATGCTATTATTGCTATTGTTATGTTCTGTTGTTTTGCGAGTACTTCGGCTCGGATGCCCTAATTAAATCATGAGCCTCGAGCCAAGCTTCAAAAGAAATCCAATCATTTATTAGGAACAACATGTCGGCATGTACCCAAATTTGCTCCGACTCCACGTAATTTAGGGCCAGGAATGCTTTGCGGTTCCACCACAAATGCGCGAACGACAAAAGCGCGCCTGACTAAACCGCGGTGACAAAAGCGCGCCGATAAAAGCGCGCCGACGAATGAGCGCTGAAGCGCGCCGACAACAGCGCGCCAACAGAAGCGCGCTGTAACCTAACCCTAAAAATAACCCTAAACCTAACCCTAAACCTTACCTTAACTTAAATCGCGCTTCTGTCGGCGCGCTGTTGTCGGTGCGCTTTTGACATCGCGGTTTTAGCGCTGCGGTTTTGTTGGCATGCTTTTGACGTTCGCGCTTTTGTCGGGTCACGATGCTTTGCGAGTTGACAAAAGATGTTTTTCCTCCAGATTTGGAGAATGGCCGAGGATCTTTGTAGTTCCTTAGGAAATCGATCTGGGTGGAGAGGAAGCCAACTTTGATTGTAGACCTTCGCCTTTCCAAACGGGTGGATAGAACGAGGAGAGTCGGGGCAAGGGGAACTCGCAACACACCTTTCTCACAATTTGGGGTGTGTGTGTATCGTGAGGTTCTCCAGTGTCCTGTTCCTTGACTGCTTCCACTTGCCCGCAGATCTGGGGCTGTTCAGCACAAAGACGCTGGTGGAGGCGAGCGGCGAGCACGCCGTGGAAGTCCGCACACAAGTGCAGCAGCCGTCCGACGAGAACTGGGACCTCTCAGGCACCAAGCAAGTTTGGCCGTGCGAGAGCAGCCGTTCGCACACTACCATCGCCAAGTATGCCCAGTACCAAGCGGCCTCGTTCCAGGAGTCGCTTCAGGTGAGATTGCCAACCTTGGTCCGTCCGTCTTGTCCCGTCCCTTGCGTGGACCAGACCTGATGGATTCCGTGCCTCGCGAGGGTCGCACGCCAAAGGCCCTCGCTTAACTCTCGGCGGGAAGGTCTCCATTTTGACTTCTCTCTCTGTTGAGGCAGGAGGACAAAGAGACCGACGATGAGGAGACCGAGGAGCCGGACAGCACCACAGAGACGCCGCCCAGGTAGAGTACCCCTGTCTCTGACTGCTCGTCAAGTGATTTTTGATAGAGGAGAATAATTTTACCTCAGAGTTGAAATGAGACGTTCTTAGTGCTCCCTGAGTGCTAGAAGGGAGGGAGAGGAGGAGGAGGAGGACTGGGGAGTCCTTGTTGGTCTCTGGACTTGGTTGTTTTCTGGCAGACATCTCTTCACCCAACTAGGTAGCATCATCAGTGTTTCTTTTGATCCATTACGGGTTGTCCTCGACTTACGACCATTCATTTAGTGACCATTCAAAGTTACCACAGCACCGAAAAAAATACGACATGATCCTTTTTCACCCCTCCCCCCATCCCCATGGCCGCATCATCAAAATGAAGCCGATTTGGCAACCGACTCGTCTTTATGACAATCGCGGTCTCCTGGCTTCCCTTTGCGGCGACCTTCTGACAAGCGAGGAAGCCCAATTCACTTAACGTTGAAGAATGCGGTGATTAACTTCGCCTCCGTCTTTCAAAGGGATCCCAATGCCCTTTAACGACGGTCTCGGGGAAACGTTAGCTTCTATTGTGGTCATAAGTCAAGGACTACCCTTATTGTTTGGATTCGGGAGGGTTTTTTTTTCGAGAAACGGCGCATAATGGCGGATAAAAGAGAGGAAGGGAGGAACGAGGGAGGGAGGTCATGTCAGGTCCAGAGATACACAGGATGCTGGCGGGGGGGGGGCCCTTCACATTGTCCTCTTTGCTGAGGGGGGGGGGGCAGAATTGGGGCATTAATGCGTTCTCCATCTGGGAGGAAACGGGTCATCACGGCTTCCCGTCCGTAATTTTTCCTTTCCGTTAGCAGCAACCCGGATCAGAAGCCGCACCAAATAATCAAATTTGGGACCAACATCGACCTCTCGGATGCCAAGCGGTGAGGATTGAGCAGGGAGCTCCGTCGGCCCCTTTTCTCCCCACCCCTCTCTTTCCTCCCACCCCCCTCCCCGATTTTCCATTTCCTGCCGTGGGCGGTTTGCAAAGCCGCAGCGGAGAATTGGGGGCCTAGAATCTGCTCGCTTGGGCTGCCCCCTTCGGGTCGAGACCTGTCACTGCAGGCAAAACGGGTTCGTTTCCTAGAGCGGGCTTCGTCCCAGATCTTTGCGGCCCCCTGGTGGCCGCTCATGGAACTGGGGGATCAGCCATCCCTCTCCCAATCCTGTGGCAGAGCTCTGTTGTTCTGGCTCGCTGTTGCCCCCTGCTGGCGATGCATGAGAATTCCAGAAAGAAAGTGTTTCCGGGGGGTAGGCTGCCTCCTGGTGGCCAGAACTCATCAGTGCAGTTTAAAAGACTTAAAAGGAGAGAAAATGGGCAATTACGGCCCCTTTTAAGACCTGTTCAACTCCATAATTCCTGGCTAACAGGGGCAGCGACGTTCTCAGAATTCCAAGCCCCATTTTCAGTAGTACAAATAGTCCTCGACTTATGACGAGTCACTTAGTGACTGTCCAAAGTTGCAACCGGCCTGGACTTCGGACGGTGGTGGGACTGACACTTGGCAAACCAGTGACAATTACAGTCCTTCTGGTTTTCAGCAAAGACACGCAATAGCGTACAGTGGGTTCATTTAACGACCGTCACATTTGCTTAACACCTCTGGGGGGGGGTTGCCCTTAGAGTCACCACGCTGGCTTAACAATGGCTGCAAACAGCGTCGTAAAATCACAGGTAATTTACAGGCAATCTTCGACTTTCAACAGTTTGTTTACACTTTTTCACACTTACGACCGTTGCAACCCCTCCGTGGCCACGCGATCAAAACGCTTGGAGAGGGACTCGTATTTATGACGGTCGCGATGTCCCGTGTGTGTGTGTGTGTGTGTCACATGATCCCCATTTGCAACCTCCCGACAAGCAAAGTCAATGGGGAAGCCTGGTTCGCTTAACGACCGTGTGACTAACGTAACAACTGCTGCAATTCGCTTAACGACCGTGGCAAGGAAGGTGGCAAAATGGGGCAAGACTCCCTTAGCAGACGTCTCACATAGCCACCGAAATTTTGAGCTCGGCTGTGGACATAAATCGAGGACTACCTGAACTACTGTTGGCGCAAAGCTCCCTTACGGTCGTAACTTCGAGGAGCAATCCTAGAGGATTTCTATACCGAAGGGAGGTCAGACTAGTTGATCTCCCAGCCCCTTCTGAGCGTGGCTGACCTGTTGGTTTTTTGGACAGATGGAAGCCGCAGCTCCAGGAATTGCTGAAGCTGCCTGCCTTTATGCGAGTTACGTCGACGGGAAACATGTTGAGCCACGTGGGCCATACCATTCTGGGCATGAACACGGTGCAACTCTACATGAAGGTCCCTGGCAGCCGTACTCCAGGTGAGAACCGCCTGGTCTGAGCATGAATGTATTGGGCCCTTTTTCCTGCTAGGAGTCGGCAATCGATGGCTCCGGAGCCGCATGTGGCTCTTTCATCCCTCTGCTGTGGCTCCCTATCGCCAGTCGGCTCCACAATTGATAAGGCTTTCGGTTAGGACAGGTAGAGGGAAAAGGACGCCGCGCTAGGAGGAGACTCTATGGTGGGGGGAACCAGACTTCCCGTCAGCAGAAGAAAAATGATGCTATGCTAGGAGGAGACTCTATGGTGGGGGAAATGGACTTCCTGGTGGGCTCCAGAATTGAATGGGGGGCTTCCGATTAGGACCTTTGTGGCTCTGAGTGTTTAAGGTATCCGACCCCTAGCTAGGAGAACAAAACAGAACATGGAGGTGGAACCTCCAGATCTCAGAACACTCTACCTTTGAATCCCACCTATGGAGGGAGGCAGAGAAAGACTCTTAGGTCCTGCTTATGGGAACAGGTTGATGGACAGGAGGGATGCTGGGTAGATCTGAAACTGGACATCCTTGTTTGTGGCTAAGAACCAGAAGAAAGGTCTCCAAATTTGGCCCCTTTTAAGACTTGTGGACTCCCAACTCCCAGCATTCCTCATTCCTGGCTGAGGAATTCTGGGAGTTGACGTCCACAAGTCTTAAAAGTTGGCCAAGTTTGGAGACCCCTGGATGAGATCTTCCGAGGTTCTCTTGGTGCCTTGAAGAGTCTCGACTCGGGATGGAGGCCAGTTGACCTGAGCTGAGCTTCTGACTTCTTCTCCCGTGGCTCCTCTGTAGGTCACCAGGAGAACAACAACTTCTGCTCCGTGAACATCAACATTGGACCCGGGGACTGCGAGTGGTTTGCTGTCCACGAACATTACTGGCAGAACATCAGTGCCTTCTGTGACAGGTAGGACTTCTTTGGGGATCTCCAGGAGGGATCTCCTCAGACGTGGGGCAAGGGGGAATTTGGCCAAGAGAAGAACCTTCTGAGGACAGTTGAAGGAGCAGCAAGTGGAGAGGAACCATCTCACTGGAGGTCCCGAGCATGGGCCGCGGTTTGGAGTATGTGAGGTTCAAGATGTGGTCTTCAGGACGCTTGTATCTTCTGCCCAACGGCCTCAACCTGGGTTTTCTTGTAGGCATGGGGTGGATTATCTCACCGGCTCCTGGTGGCCCATCCTAGAAGACCTCTACCAGTCCAACATCCCCGTCTACCGCTTCATCCAGCGTCCGGGAGACCTGGTGTGGATCAACGCCGGGACGGTGCACTGGGTACAGGCCACGGGATGGTGCAACAACATTGCGTGGAACGTCGGTCCCCTGACAGGTAGGACGTAGGGCGGGGCTGGAGAAGGTTGACCAGTTTTTGGAATAGCTTTGGCTCTTACTAGCCTTAGAAGCTGGCCATCTCCCACCGCAGGCTAACAGGTCTGTCTGGCGGGCAGAGGAATCGTTGTCGGCCACACTTATTCATCTCCGCCCCCTGCTTTTCATCCGCAGAGCTCGGGTGGGGCTTTGCTAGCAGTGGTGGCTCTTCTGTCCCGAGGACCGGCCCATAGATTTCCACTGTTCTCCTCTCCTCTGCTTTCTACGTAGCAGGCACTGGACCCAGCTGTTCCTCCTCTTCCTCATCAGCCACCTCCAGACCTGGGGGCTGTTGACTCTCCATCTAAGGGCTGACGGACAGCCCAGGCTCCACCTCTATCTCTGTCTCTCTCTCTCTCTGCCAGCTCCATTGTCAGGGTTCCGAATAGCATCCAAAAGCCAATCAGAGTCCGAGGCAAAGTATTCCTCAAAGTTCCAATTTATGACGAGAGCCATGCTGGCACGGTTCCACCACAAATGCGCGAACAACAAAAGCGCGCCTGACTAAACCGCGGTGACAAAAGCGCGCCGACGAATGAGTGCTGAAGCGCGCCAACAGCGCGCCGACAGAAGCGCGCTGTAACCCTAATCCTAAACCTAACCCTAAACCTAAATTTAACCCTAAACGTAACCCTAAACCTTACCTTAACTTAAATCGCGCTTCTGTTGGCGCGCTGTTGTCGGCGCGCTTTTGACATCGCGGTTTTAGCGCCGCGGTTTTGTCGGCGTGCTTTTGTCGTTCGCGCATTTGTCGGGTCACAGCTGGCACACCGGGGAAAACCCGAATCTGAAAGCTTCCTGGGTTTTCCCCACCCAGTTGAAAGTTCAAGATCTTGCCCCCCACCCCCCACAAGTCCATCCCACGGTCCAATCTCCCCCTGCCATGCTGGCAACTTCCACCCATCCGGTTCCGGCCAGGTGCAGAGATGCAGAGACAAAGGATGACCTTGGTTTTCTAGAAAGAATGTTGTTATGACTACATACCATCTAACTCCGTACAATCCCCACCTCCCATTTTCCCACAATAGAAAATGCATCGTAGGATAATCGAAAGTGTGGCAGGCCAAAGAGCCGAAAGAAAAGATGGCTACACATCCATTCCCTCTTCCCCCTCGGACTCTCAGGTTGCCCTGAAGCTGCCCCTGACTCCCACGCTTCCTCCTCCGATTCGGTTGCTGACAGGCCACAACTAACCCCTTTCCTCTTGGGATGGACGAAATGCAGGATGGACTTTCCCCCGTCCGCTCGCATCCAGAAGTTTGACCTGGACCCCAATTCCAGAGGTCTTGAATTTGCTGTGGATTATGGAAGTGGCCAACCTGAATTTGTTCCCCGCAGCTTACCAGTACCAGCTGGCGCTCGAACGCTACGAATGGAACGAGGTGAAGAACGTCAAGTCCATCGTGCCCATGATCCACGTCTCCTGGAACGTCGCGCGGACGGTCAAGATCAGCGACTCGGACTTGTACAAGATGATCAAGTGAGTTGGTTTGTTGTTGTTTTTTTTTAACTCTTCCGGGGTCCCACGTGAGCCAAGCTGGCCTTCCCCGTCCTAATATGAGAGGTCCTCGTTGTTAGGGTTCCGAATAGCATCCAAAATTAAAATCGGAGTCCGAGGCAAAGTATTGCTCAAAGTTCCAATTTATTCAGAGAGCCATGTTGGCACATCGGGGAAAACACGAATCTGAAAGCTTCCCGGTTTCCCCCACCCAGTTGAAAGTTCAAGATCTTGCCCCCACACCCACAAGTCCATCCCATGGTCCAATCTCCCACTACCATGCTTGCAGTTCCACCCGTCCATTTCCAGCCAGGTGCAGAGGTGCAGAGACAAAGGATGACCTTGGTTTTCTAGAAAGAATGTTGTTATGGCTACATAGCATCAAACTCCGTACAATCCCCAACTCCCATTTCCCCACAATAGAAAATGCATAGAATAATAGAAAGGGTGGCAGGCCAAAGATCCAAAGGAAAAGATGGCTGCAGGCCTGACCCTCGTACTTACAACCACGATAGAACCCCGAAATTTCTGTCGCTAGCGAAGCAGCTAAGCCAGCTTCCTTGCCGCCTTTGTTAAGCGAACCATGGCACCCGTTAAGGTAGTAAGACAGTCGTTAAGCGAATCTGGCTTCCCTCTTTACTTAGTTTGCCAGGAGGTCGCAAAAGTGGATCACGTGACCCCACCCCACCCCCCGGGACACTGTGACCATCATAAATATGAATCAGTTGCCAAGCGTCCGAATTCTGATCACGTGACCTGCGCGGATGGCTGCAACTGTCGTAAGGGTGAAAAATGGTCATAAATCCCTTTTTCCCACCCAATAACTTTGAACGGTTGCTAGAATTGTAAATGCGAGGACCGGTCCTCAATCACCTGTTTTCAGTACTGTCGTACCTTCCGACGAATGCTCGTCATTCGAGGACGGCCTGAACGGGAGCCCCAGGATCATCCTGGCGGGGCTCCGCGTGTGTCGACTGTGTCTCTGTGTGTGTCCCTGTTCGGGCTCACCTCTCCTCCTCTCTTTAGGTACTGCCTCATGCAGTCCATCAAGCACTGTCAGGTCCAGCGGGAAAGCCTCGTCCGATCCGGGAAGAAGATCGCGTACCAAGGGAGGGTGAAGGACGAGCCGGCCTACTACTGCAACGAATGTGATGTAAGAACACGCCTCGGAGGGTCCAAGGGTGTCTCGGCCGCCGTGGCAGCTGCAGATTTGACGCGGCGTGGTATAAGCTTCCCGCCATCTCTCGTTTAGAGTCGGCGGGGAGGATATTGGCTGTGGGGTTCGGTCAGCTCTAGGGGGTTGAAGGTTCTTCCTCTTCTCATCCTCTCTTCTCAATTGCTTCCTTTCTGCAGCTGATGGTGGATTATGGGTTGGGTGGTCCTTAACTGGTGTCTCTTCTGGGACTAGGTCCAATCCATCTGCAATCCAGTTGGGTCCAAGGATGAACCTTGGTTGCCTCCTCCTCCCTTTAACAACCCCTTCCTGACCTTCTCAGATCCCATCTTAAGAGATCCTATTTGTCCTTCAACGCTTGGTTGGTTGGATGGATGGGACAAGTTCTCCTGGCCTCTTTCCGGGGTGGCCTCTGAGATGGATCCATAGGTCCATCGTCATCCTCGTCATCAACTCATTTCCCTCCTCCTCCCCCCCCCAAAGGGGTCCCAGCGAAGGCTTTCGACTGTGGGGAGGGGGTGGGGTGGGGGGGGTCTCTTGTGTCACTAAATTACCTGTATACCTCCTGTCCCATCTCCAGTAAGGGATTTTTTAATCCCCCTCACCACCTCCTGCCCAGACAGTGGTGCAGACGTACATCCGTAGCAGGGTGAAGAGGTCAGAAACAGTGAGTATGACTGTTTTGTATGGTTTTGTAAGACGGAGAAGATAAGGAAGAAGGAAGGAAGGAAGGAAGGAAGGAAGGAAGGAAGGAAGGAAGGAAGGAAGGAAGGAAGGAAGGAAGGAAGGAAGGAAGGAAGGAAGGAAGAAAGAAAGAAAGAACGTGGAACCGAGAAGAAGAAGAAAATGTTGGTCAGGATTGTGGTGACCAGTCAAGGAAGTTGGGTCAACACTGGTACGGAACTGGAAGGATTACTGAGGAGAGGAGAAGCTTCTTTGGCGGAGAAGAAGGATTAGAATGTCTTCGAGGTGTCAATATAGCTAAACGAGGAAGACGAATCTGAGCAGCAATTTTAGTCGAAGAGCCTTGAAAATCAGAAGTAGACGTACCACCTTAGAAGGCTTAGGGAAGTCTACAGAATTGAGGAAGCGCCATGAATGAGCGGGAAGGCTCGATGTGACGACTGAAGGATATCTCAGTTGGCCAGGAAGGACTCGGGCAATGACACAGTAGCTTCCCCGCGGGTGGATGGGATGTCTCTTGGAAAGAAAAACCGGAGAATCTCTGGTGTACGAGGGCATACATGGATTCGGCAAATGAGGCTGCTAGAATTCGTGGCATCCCGTCTCTTTTACTCTCAATCTTACTCCAGAGAATATTATTCTTGAAAAGAAGACATCTCCATTTGGGGCATCTGCTGAAGTAGATGTGGAAAACAGTGGCCCCTTTATGACTTGTGGACTTCAACTCCCAGAATTCCCAAGCCAATATGGGGAACAATGGCTCATTTATGACTTGTGGACTTCAACTCCCAGAATTCCCAAGCCAATATGGGGAACAATGGCTCATTTATGACTTGTGGACTTCAACTCCCAGAATTCCCAAGCTAGAATGAGGAACGGTGTCCCCTTTTATGACTTGTGGACTTCAACTCCCAGAATTCCCAAGCCAACATGGGGAACGATGGCTCATTTATGACGTGGACTTCAACTCCCAGAATTCCCAAGCTAGAATGAGGAACAGTGGCCCCTTTAGGACTTTTGGACTTCAACTCCCAGAATTCCCAAGCCAACATGAGGAACGGTGGCCCCTTTATGACTTGTGGACTTCAACTCCCAGAATTCCAAGCTAGAATGAGGAACGGTGTCCCCTTTATGGCTTGTGGACTTCAACTCCCAGAATTCCCAAGCCAACATGAGGAACGGTGTCCCCTTTATGGCTTGTGGACTTCAACTCCCAGAATTCCCAAGCCAACATGAGGAACGGTGTCCCCTTTATGGCTTGTGGACTTCAACTCCCAGAATTCCCAAGCCAACATGGGGAACGGTGGCTCATTTATGACTTGTGGACTTCAACTCCCAGAATTCCAAGCTAGAATGAGGAACGGTGTCCTCTTTATGGCTTGTGGACTTCAACTCCCAGAATTCCCAAGCCAACATGAGGAACGGTGTCCCCTTTATGGCTTGTGGACTTCAACTCCCAGAATTCCCAAGCCAACATGGGGAACGGTGGCTCATTTATGACTTGTGGACTTCAACTCCCAGAATTCCCAAGCTAGAATGAGGAACAGTGGCCCCTTTATGACTTTTGGACTTCAACTCCCAGAATTCCCAAGCTGGAATGAGGAACAGTGGCCCCTTTAGGACTTTTGGACTTCAACTCCCAGAATTCCCAAGCCAACATGGGGAACGATGGCTCATTTATGACTTGTGGACTTCAACTCCCAGAATTCCCAAGCTGGAATGAGGAACAGTGGCCCCTTTATGACTTGTGGACTTCAACTCCCAGAATTCCAAGCTAGAATGAGGAACGGTGTCCCCTTTATGGCTTGTGGACTTCAACTCCCAGAATTCCCAAGCCAACTTGGGGAACGGTGGCCCCTTTATGACTTTTGGACTTCAACTCCCAGAATTCCCAAGCTAGAATAAGGAACAGTGGCCCCTTTAGGACTTTTGGACTTCAACTCCCAGAATTCCCAAGCCAACATGGGGAACGATGGCTCATTTATGACTTGTGGACTTCAACTCCCAGAATTCCCAAGCTAGAATGAGGAACGGTGTCCCCTTTTATGACTTGTGGACTTCAACTCCCAGAATTCCCAAGCCAACATGGGGAACGATGGCTCATTTATGACTTGTGGACTTCAACTCCCAGAATTCCCAAGCCAACATGGGGAACGATGGCTCATTTATGATTCGTGGACTTCAACTCCCAGAATTCCCAAGTCAGGGAATTTTAAGGAAGGATAGTTCAGAAGAACAAATTCATTTGAATGGCCATTGTCTCTAGCCAAACATCTCATCAATAACTTCCAGGATGGTACCCTCAGTCTAATGCAGGGATCGGCAGCCTTAAACACTCAAAGAGCCACAAAGGTCCTAACCAGAAGCCCCCCTGTTCAGTTCTGGAGCCGACAGGAAGTCCGGTTCCCCCACCATAGAGTCTCCTCCTAGCACGGCATTCTTTTTCCTCCACCTGTCCTAACTGAAAGCCCTATCAATTGAGGTGCCGACCAGTGACAGGGAGCCGCAGCAGAGGGATGAAAGAGCCACATGCGGCTCCCGAGCCGCAGGTTGCTGGCCTCTGGTCTAGTGGATATGAACAGTCCTGACTTCCTCTCCTTGAAGAAAGTGGTAGAGGAAGACGGGGAACCACAGTTAATCAAGGTTTATCGTTGTGACCTTGGAGTCGGACTCGGCCCCAGGAAAGAAACGGCATGTTGATTTCGTGAATCATCGATGGTGACAACTGGATGGAGAGACCGGGCCGTACCTGTTCTCTTAACTTCTCTTAATGTTGGCTTCCGTAAATTCTCCCCCCCCCCCCCCAAGCGAGATTGGGAACTGGAAATCCTGTTTAACTAGGTTTCCACTCCTATCTAAGTTTGGAAGGACAACTTCGATCATCAGATGACCCTTTTTGGAGGGCTCGGGCCTCGGCGTCCTCCCCCGTCATGTTCGGCTCGTCTCTGAAACCGCGGGGAGAGGTTATCGGTCGGAAATAAAGATACTAAAAAATAAATGAATTGTATTTTGTACTATATGTTGTAAGCCACCTGTAGATGATGAATAAAGGAGGGTGAAACGGGGGCCCGAGTTCTGTCTTCGATCCAAGTGGAGTCAAATCAACTACCTTGGGACTACAGCACCCATTGTCCTCAGCCAGACCGTGCCCGCGGAGAAAAGCGGAAGGGAAGCCAAGTGCCATTGGCCACCTTGCCATCCCAAAGTGTAGCGATTTCTTTAGGCGGTGATGGGCAGGGGTCTCGGGGGGTGGTGCTCATTTTCTGGTGTCTTTAAGGGGGGGGTTGCCGGTGGCACAATTCCTTCTCCTGCATGAGCCTCCCTCCCCTTGGAATTTTCAAACACTGGGCTATGGGGCAGGATTAGTGTTTAGGGTTTTTGCAAGGTCTCAATGGGGCTGGGAGGTGGACGTCCAGAGGGAGAGACGGTGGAGAAGATGTTTGCCAGCATTGATACAGAATAAGAACGTTGGAAGGGACCTTGGAGGTCTTCTAGGCCAACCCTCTGCTCGAGCAGGAATCCCTGCGCCGTTTCAGACAAGCGGCCCTCCAGTCTCTTCTTAAAATCCCCCACTGATGGAGGAGCACCCACCGTGATGGTTCAGGGACTCACCACAACAACCGGAGCCGAGCTAGCGACCTTTCAAATCCCATCTGCCGATCCGCGGCTTCCATTTTTAAAAGATTCCACCCTGTGAGATTATTTCGAAGACGGGAGGGGTGGGCAGATCCCTGGCTGCTGCCCTCCTATCTTGGCTTCTCTGCTAGGCAGGGTAGGGGGGTCTCCTGCCTCGTAGGAGGAGGACTGACCCCTCCCCATCTCATCCCCGCAGGTGGAGGTGTTCAACATCCTTTTCGTGACCAGCGAAAACGGCAGCAAGAACACATACCTGGTGCACTGCGAGGCCTGCGCCCGGAAACGGAACTCGTCCCTCCACGGCGTTGTGGTACTCGAACAGTACAAAACCGAAGAATTGATCGCCATCTACGACAGCTTCACCCTGGTGAGTGTCTGGGGGGGGTGTTTGTGCGTGCGTGTGCGTTTATGGAGATTCTCAGCCATCCACGTCACGGCTGCCACAAAGGTGTTTTTTTTCAAGAGGCAACTGGACTTTCTGGGGTTTTATTCTTTGAGGAGGTTTCGCTTCTAATCCAAGAAGCTTCTTTCACTTTGCTATATGTCTCTGTGGACCCTTTCACGGTCGGGATCAAATCGGGAGGATCATTTTACAGGAAAAGGTTTCCACATCTCTTTCTCCCCTTTGTATTTCTTAAAATTTATTTTCTCCCTACCCTCTGGACAGAGGTCCCTGCACTTCCGATGGGGCGGAGCTGTTCAGCCCAATCTAGCTGCACAGGACATTCTCGACTTACGACCATTCGCTTGGTGACATTCTCAGTTACAACGGGAGTGGGAAAAAAGGGGCTTAGGGCTACAATGCTGATTCAGCCCTCGAAAAAAATCCAGTTTGACATCCCTGGGTTAGAGGAAGAAGGAAAAAACGAGGATTGGGAAGGGGGTCTCTGATTAACACGCATCCTCTTCTCTCTTTTTTTGGGCAGGCCCCGACGCCGAGTTCAAGATGAGCCATATCACGCCCAGACGCCGATGTCTGGGCTCGCTTTCCCATGCTCGTTTCTCCCACTCTACTGTGAGTGTCTGGGGCAGAAGGTGCTGTAGCCCCCTTCTCTGCCTCCACCCATCCCGAAACCGAGCCTCGATTTCCCCTCCGTTGCTTCCTCGCAAGCTGTCCTGAGCCGGAAGGGGCACGGAACCGATCACGAGCTTCATTTCTCTCCCTTCCTCCCTCCGGATGGATGCTGTCTTTTTAATTTATTCTTCTTCAAAAAGAGAAAAAAAAAAAAAAAAAACCACAACAGACCTCCTTATATATTTTTTTTCTCTTAATTTTCATGGGTGGTGCTGATTTTTTTTTTAAAAAAAAAAACAAAATGAAAAGAGGACAAGAAAAGAAATGGAAGACGATAATAAGTCCTGAGAATTTGAAAAAAGAAAAATATAGGGGCGAAGAACAGTTTGATCCGAAAGGAGAAGGATGACGATGATGACTCCGTTCCTAGCGGGCGAGCGGGGGGGGAAATCGGGAACTGTGCGAGATCCCGGTTCGCGTCGGACTTCCGCGTGCCTTCCGCGCCAACCCCCTCTCTCGTGCCCGTCCTCCCCATCCCGAGACGAGCATCCTGGGCTCGGAGGAACGGAACAAGACACCGGGAGGGTAGCCCGTTCACAGGAGCATTACGGCCCCACTCGTGCGCGAGTGGATTTGGTGGAATAGAGACAAGTCGGTGACTTTGGTCGGGGATGCCCGGCGTTGGTGTTTTTTGTTGGTTATTATTTGATATTGGTGTTTTTTTTTTTTTGGGTCGTTCGTTTGTTTAATTCACCATGTTTTTTTTTTCCTGGTTGGAAATTTTGAGAAAGAAAAAAGTTTGGAAAACAGAAAAAAGACAAAAAAAAAATCCAACTCAAGCAAGCAAGCAAAAAAATTTAATACGGGTTTCTTAACACAGGACTTTTTATGGGTTCAGTTCTCTTTGGGTGAATTTCTGGTTTTTTTCGGGGGGGCGGGGGGGGTTGGAAGCAAGAGAGTGTACATTGATTTATATATATATTGGCTGGGCGGGGCCAGGGAAGATTGGCGTGTGTGTTTTTTAATTATTCGGATGGACGTTTTGATTTCTTACATCCTTTTATATATTATATATATATAAATATAAGGAGAAAAAAAAAAGGTTTGTATTAGAAACTGCTTTTAAAGACGAAAACACAAAACGGACAAAAAAAGAAGAGATTATATATAGAGACACGAGTGCAGTCGGGACGACCCCGTCGGCGGGAGGCGCGGGAAAATCCAACCTCGCCAAACCGCCTCTGGATAGTGAAAAATATACAACGCTGTGCAAAAAAATAAATACAAGGGTATGGTGCTTGCCCCAAATCAAAGACACGACGGGTAGGTGGGGAGAAAAGTTTGGCAAAATTTGGCCGGGAGGGGGGCGGGGGGGTGGGGGGGTGCTCTTCTCAACACTCGTCCTAACTTTTGTTAACGATTTTCCGATTGTTCGGCGTAACTTCACAACAATCTGGACTTCCTTCCTTACATTCGGTGTCCTTTTCCCGCTCCCCGTAATTTTTTTTCGCCTTTTTCGCCGATGTGATTCTATTTAATTGTGGTTTTTTTTTCTCCCTTTTATCGAATTCGTTGCTTATCTTGATTTTTAATATTTTTTTTTTAAAATAAAGCTAGACAGTTCTCAGTCCCGGTTCATTGAAAAAACTACAACAGAAAAAGAAAAAAATAGCCAAGAATGTCTGAGATTTGGGGTAATTTTTTTTCCTCTCTGTTTTTTTAATTTTTTAATTTTTACCTCCGCGTTGTCAGAATTGTTTTAACGGTTGATAAATGTTCTCTCCCTCTCTCTCTCTCTCTTTTTAATTTATACGTCTTCTCTTTTGTCTGTTCGATAATGATTTCTCTATTTATTGGTCCTTTATTGGGGGGGGTGTTGTTGTCGATTAAGCTTTTGTTTTTATTTTGTTTTTAAGAAAAATCTTTTTTAAAATGTTGTACCTGTTTTGATGTGTGTGTGTGTGTGTTTTGTAAAGAGACGTCTCTCTTCCTCTCTCTCTTTTTTTTTTTCCCCGTCGTTCCTTTTTTGAGTTTCTCTCTCTCTGGAATTGTTAATGGCGTTTTTTTTTTACAAGGTTTATTTTTTTCTCGGCTGTTTCCTGGACGTAAATGCTCCGTTTTCTCACGGGGGTGTTAGGTGGGGGTGGGGTAGGGGGTGGGAAATTGGGGTGGGGCAGGGAGGAGGGCAGCGGGTGAGAAAAATAAAGATGGATTCTCATAGCATCGGTTGATTTCCTCCGGAACCAGAATCTCATCCTAATCCGACACTGTAAAAAAAAAAAATATTTCTTCCGAAACCTGCACTTTTTGAGAGAAAAAAAAAATATCCCCCCTTTTCCCGGAACACACTGTAATTAAAACAGATGAAGATCTCAAGTTAACTTTTTCTTTTCTTTTCTTTTTGGGGAAAACACACACACACACACACAGAGACACACACACACACACAGACAGACAAACAGATTCTTTAATGTACTGTAGGGGGGAGGAGAAAGCAAATCTTATTTTGTAAATGTAAAAAAAAAAAGAAAAAAATTAAATTAACTCACAAAGATTAAAATAAACCGACCTGGTTTTTGTTGTTGTTCTTGATTCTTCTTCTTCCTCATCCTCTTCTTCTCCCCTTCCCCTTCTTTTTCCTCTTCCTCTCCTTCTCCTCCTCTTCTTCTCCTCCCCTTCCTCTTCCCCTTCTTCCCCCTCTTCCTCTCCTCCTTCTCCCCTTTTTCTTCCTCCTCCCCCTTCTTCCTCTCCTTCTCCTCCCCTTCTCCTCCTTCTCTTCCCCGTTCTTCCTCCCCTTCCTCTCCTCCTTCTCCCCTTTTTCTTCCTCCTCCCCCTTCTTCCTCTCCCTCTCCTCCTCCCCTTCTTCTCCTTCTCTTCCCCATTCTTCCTCTCCTTCTTCTCCCCTTTTTCTTCCTCCTCCCCCTTCTTCCTCTCCCTCTCCTCCTCCCCTTCTTCTCCTTCTCTTCCCCATTCTTCCTCCCCTTCCTCTCCTTCTTACTTGTTCTTCCTCCCCCTTCTTCCTCTTCCTCTCCTCCCCTTCTTCTCCTTTTCCCCTTCTTCCTCTTCCTCTCCCCTTCTTCCTCTCTCCTCCCCTTCCCCCTTCTTCCTCTTCTCCTCCCCTCCTCCTCCTCTTCTTCCTCCTCTCCTCCCCTTCACCTTATTCTTCCTTTTCTCCTCCTTCCCTTCCCATTCTTCCTCTCCTCTTCTTCCTCTCCTCCTCCTCCCCTTCTCCCTTCTTCCTCCACTTCTTTTCCCCGCTTCCTCTCCTTCTCCTCCCCTTCACCTTATTATTCTTCCTTTTCTTCCCATTCTTCTTCCTCTCCTCCTTTTCCTCCTCCTCGTTCTCTTTGTTGGCGTTTTAATCTATCAGCTGCTGATCTCATGCGGGGCATCCTAACCCCATTGTTAAAAAAAGGGGGGGACGCATTGTGGGGAGGGGTCTTCCCAGGGGAAAGGGAAGCCTTTTCAACCTGGAAAATCTTGATTTCCAATGCAGTGGGGGGGGGTGTCTCTCTGCTTTGGGAGTCCCATACCCGGATGGCTGGGTTCTAGGACCCCCCCCTCACTTCCTGTTCCCCCAATTAACCCCAGGGCCACGCTTTTGCCCTATAAACCGGCACCCTAAAATTTCAGGGACCTCTGGAGCCTCTCCAGATGGGCTCTCTTTCCTCCCCCCCTCAGATTTAAAAATGGGGTGGTGGGTTGTCTTTTTTCCTCCCACCCAAGCATCAACATCTGGCCTAGGTGTTTGGGGGGGGGGCTCTGTGCCATTTTGGGCAGAGGGGGTGGGTGGGTGGCCGAGGGAAGCATCTCTGGAATCCAGAGGGGAGGAGAAGACCCTTCCCCTGCTGGGAGAGGGGTGGGGGCGTCTGCCTCTTAGGAGCATCCTGGGGAAGGGTCGGATTTTCCAGCTGGAGCTGCACCGGTGCTGCGTGCGTTGCACTCTGTGTGTCTGACTCTGTGTGTGTGTGTGTGTGTCTTTGTGCATTCCTAGCTTATCCTGGTTGGGGAGGTGGGGAAGGAGGAGCGACTATAAAAGCCCAGGCGAGCCCAACCAGAGAGTTAAGAAGCCACCAGGATGAGCTTAGACTTCAGCTCCCCCAAGCCTGGGCCGGGGTCCCTGGAATGCGAGGGAGGGGCCCCTGGGACCTCGCCGCTGACCCCCCCTCCTTATGCCGGGGAGGGGGCTCTGGAACTCCGTGGGTCCCTGGATTGTTGGGCTTGTGCCGTGCTGGTCACCTTGCAAAACCTTCTCATCGGAGCGCTCAACCTCCTCTTAGCCGGAGCGGTCTTCGGGTTGATCCTGCTGCCGGCTGGAGTCCTTTTGGGCTTCGGGTTTCTCTGCCACTCTAAGGTCAGTGGTCCCATGGGGGGGTGGGGAGGGGGGGCTCAACAATGGGTCCCAATGTAAGTCGGAAAGGCGCAGGGTCTTGGGAAGGGGGCGAGGGACGCAAAGCAGATTTCCTCTTCTTTTTTGCAAACTGGGGAAGGGTCGACTCTTCAGGGTGGGTGGGTGGGGGGAAGGACTGGGTCTGGGGGGGTCCTGGGCTTGGAAACACCCCCGCCTGCGGACGTGCGGGCGGAGGTACCCTGCTTGCCCCAGATCTGAATCTGTCCGACGTCGGAAACTTTGGGGAAAGTTTGGAGAAGAGCCGATTCAAGATGATTTAAAGGCTTGGAGACTAAAACATACGAGATTTGGGTTTGGCCAATCTAGAGAAAAGAAGGACTAAGGGGGACATGATAGCCGCCTTCCACTATTTGAAGGGCTGCCCCAAAGAAGAGAGAGGGGGGGTCAAATTATTCCCCAAAGCCCCCCCGAAGGCAGGCCAAGAAGCAACGGATGGAAACTAATCAAGGAGAGAAGCAACTTGGAATTAAGGAGAAATTTCCTGATAGTGAGAAAAATCAATCAGTGGAAGAGTTGTGGGGGCTCCGTTACTGGAGGTTTCGAAGAAGAGATTGGACAAGCCCTTTGTTTGAAATGGTAGAGGGTCTCCTGCTTGAGCAGGGGGGGTTGGACTAGAAGACCTCCAAGGCCCCTTCCAGCTCTATTCTGATTGTGGCAGGCAGTCGCTGCTCCAGATCTTCAACGAATAGAATAGAATAGAATATAAGAATAGAATTCAGAATAGGGAATTAGAATAGAATTTAGAAAATGGAATAGAATAGAATTCAGAATTAGAATAGAATTAATAGAATTTAGAATGGAATGGAATGGAATAGAATTCAGAATTAGAATAGAATTTAGAATGGAATGGAATAGAATAGAGAATTAGAATAGAATTTAGAATATCGAGAATAGAATAGAATAATAGAATAGAGAATTGGAATAGAAATTAGAATATCGAAAATAGAATAGAATAGAGAATTAGAATAGAATTTAGAATGGAATGGAATAGAATAGAGAATTAGAATAGACTTTAGAATATCGAAAATAGAATAGAATAGAGAAAGAATAGAAATTAGAATATCGAAAATAGAATAGAATAGAGAATTAGAATAGAATTTAGAATATAGAAAATAGAATAGAATTCCGAATTAGAATAGAATTAAGAATAGAATTTAGAATAGAATGGAATAGAATAGAATTCCGAATTAGAATAGAATTTAGAATGGAATGGAATAGAATAGAGAATTAGAATAGAATTTAGAATATCAAAAATAGAATAGAGAATTAGAATAGAATTTAGAATATCAAAAATAATAGAATAGAATAGAGAATTAGAATAGAATTTAGAATATCGAAAATAGAATAGAATTAAGAATAGAATTTAGAATGGAATAGAATAGAATAGAGAATTAGAATAGAATTTAGAATATAGAAAATAGAATAGAATAGAGAATTAGAATAGAATTTAGAATATAGAAAATAGAATAGAATTCAGAATTAGAATAGAATTAAGAATAGAATTTAGAATAGAATGGAATGGAATAGAATAGAGAATTAGAATAGAATTTAGAATATAGAATATAGAAAATAGAATAGAATAATACAATAGAGAATTAGAATAGAATTTAAAATATCAAAAATAGAATAGAATAGAATAGGATTATGTGATTGGATGGAGTTTCTCTTCGGTGCATAAGCCCTCAGTGTACATAAAAGAGATAAATCATGATCATCGTCACCATAAAAAATACACCATGAATCCTAAGATACAACACTTAGTGATAGGCATAGGATACTAAATAAGCCATCAACATAAACCATATACTAGGAAGCTAAATAAAACAGCATAAATCGTAAAGATGCAAGCCACGAAGTTACAGTCTTAAGCAGAAAAGGAGGCAGGTAATAGGAAGGATGAGAAGAATAGTAACGCAGCCTTACTAAATAGTTTTAACGGTGTTGTGGGAATTGGTTGTTGGGCACCGTGAAAAACCATCCTCCTGTCCAATTGTTCTGGTGTGCAATGCCTTTTTAGCATCGCTTTGAGGGTAGAAGTTGAAACAATTCAGGGATCATCCAGGGGAGGCTGGAAACTCTTTTTTTCCTGGAATGTTATTTTTTCCAACTTGGGATGAAATACGAGGGAGGTCAAAAGCTGCTTCCAGATTCTTCCTGATTTGGGGCTGGGGGTAGATTCACTCGGCTCCTTCCCCTTCTCCGAGGTTCAAGTCAGGCCAAATAATGTCGGTCGTTCTAATTTGCAGCCTGCTAGTTTAAAAAAAAATATATTAAATAAAGCAGGCGTCCTTAAGTGAGTGATGGGGAGAAACTTCCAGCTCTCCCAGGTTTGGGATAACACATGGGGAGGGGGCTTCCGAAGGCTTTGATGTGCTCTTAAGAGGGGCTGAGTAAGAGGAGGCCCTGATGTGGCCGGTGGTGTGTGTGTTTGTGTGTGTGTGTGTGTGTTTGTGCTGGGGGGAAAATCTCATTTTGGTACAATGAGGGAAGAGTCACACTTTACAAACAGAATAAACAGAGTGGGAAGGGACCTTAGAGGCCTTCTAATCCAACCCCCTGCTTGGGCAGGAAACCCTACACCACCTCGAGTGAAGATGGGCAGCGCACAAATGCGATCAAGAAAAATAAAATTAAAAATTAAAAATAGGGCATGATCAGTCATTCCCATAAATAGGGCTCAAAGCGGTTGCTGTAAGGAAGGAGGGGAGGATTTCCTCCGTACCCACCAAAGTTGGCTTGAACCCCTGTGTGTATTGGGGGGGGGGGTGTCTCCCCAGTTCCCTGCCTCGTGCTTCTTGTCCCCAACCGTGGCTTGTGCCTACGGCTCGAACGCAACTCTTGAGATTACGTAGCGTGGAATCGCAGCTAGGTGGCAAATACATCGAGCGAACGGATAAAATCCGTTCGCAAAAATGGACTTTTGAGCAACGGAATAACAGACTTGGAAGGGACCTTGGAGGTCATCCAATCCAACCCACCTATTCAGGCTGCTGATGGAACACCCCACAATGTCTGGAGGCAAGAGTAGTGTTGGAAGGGGCCTCGGAGGTCTTCTAGTCTGACCCCCTGCTCGAGCCGGAGTCCCGATTACCATTTCGGACAAAACCGTTGTCCAATCTCTTCTTAAAATGGGGAGGAGCACCCACAACGTCTGGGGCCTGAAAAGACCTTAAAGGGGGTAGTAGTGGGATGAGCCGAAGGCACTCTGCACATGCTCCGCTTCCGGCAATTGGCAGCGCTAAAAAGAAAACACGCTAAGAGCAGCTGGAGTTTTTCCAACAAAGCTTCTGGCGAGATTTGGCCGGATCGTATCCAGATCTCCAGACCAGGCCCAACCCTGGAATTTAGGGGGCCTCCTAGCCCCCCCCTCCCAGAGCCAACCCACCTACCCCCTCAATTACGGGAGTCCCGCTCCTTCCCTCCAATGCCCCCCTCCAAGGTTGGCGTGGCAACTACGGGGTGGTCTCTGCCCCCCCCCCCCGAGAGCTTTGGGAGTGGGGGAGAAGCAAATGTTTTGGGATTAAGACTCTCGAGCTTAGAGATCTGAGAAGTGGGGGTGGGGGGTGGGGGTGTTGCACATCCCCCTCTGGGTGGAATGCAACATGTGGCCAAGGGGAGGGGAGGCCCAGGGAAAAAGGGGGCAGGGGGTGCGAGGGAGGGTGTCAGACAATTTCAAGATCTTATCTGTCTTTTTGGTAATCCATTGAGCATCTGTTGACTAGCACGGCTTGGGTTCTTGACACTATAATTCCCCCCTCCCTCCAAGCGTTTGTGAGAAGGAACATGGGGGGGTGGGTGGGATGCTCAGGAATGGGGCAACGTCCTGCTTGTGAGAATAAGTCAACCCCCCAGGTCATGGGATCGTCGGTGGCACTCAAAATGCCCAGTTTTGCATGGCTAATTCAATGCAAAATGTTAGTATCGGGGCATTCAAGCTTGGTCACCGTGGACTTCAAATCCCAGAATTCCCCACCCAGCCACGTAGAGTAATTTTCTTTACAAGTCTTAAATCGGGGGTCTCCAACCTTGGCCACTTTAAGACGTGTGGACTTCAACTCCCAGAATTCCACAGTCAGTGATGGAAGGTAACTTTCTTAATAGATGGTGGGGATGCAGTAAGTGTAATATATCTTTATTTCAGCCAAGTGGGAAAAGAAGAGCTGGCTGGGGAATTCTGGGAGTTGAAGTCCACAAATCTTAAATCAAGGGTCTCCAACCTTGGCCACTTTAAGACGTGTGGACTTCAACTCCCAGAATTCCACAGTCAGTGATGGAAGGTAACTTTCTTAATAGATGGTGGGGATGCAGTAAGTGTAATATATCTTGACTTCAGCCAAGTTGGGGGGGGGGGAAGAGAACTGGCTGGGGAATTCTGGGAGTTGCAGTCTACAAGTCTTAAATCAGGAGTCTCCAAACTTGGCCACATGTGGACTTCAACTCCCAGAATTCCGCAGTCAGTGATGGAGGGTAACTTTCTTAATAGATGGTGGGGATGCAGTAAGTGTAATATATCTTTATTTCAGCCAAGTGGGAAAAAGAAGAGCTGGCTGGGGAATTCTGGGAGTTGAAGTCCATAAATCTTAAATCAAGGGTCTCCAACCTTGGCCACTTTAAGACGTGTGGACTTCAACTCCCAGAATTCCGCAGTCAGTGATGGAAGGTAACTTTCTTAATAGATGGTGGGGATGCAGTAAGTGTAATATATCTTGACTTCAGCAAAGTTGGGGGGGGGGGAGAGAGCTGGCTGGGGAATTCTGGGAGTTGCAGTCCACAAGTCTTAAATCAGGAGTCTCCAACCTTGGCCACATGTGGACTTCAACTCCCAGAATTCCCCAGCCAGCTCTTTCCCTTCCTCCCCCACTTTGCTGAAGTCAAGATATATTACTTTTACTGCATACCCACCATCTATTAAGAAAATTACTGTACGTGGCTGGCTGGGGAATTCTGGGAGTTGAAGTCCACAAGTCTTAAAGCGGCCAAGGTTGGAGACTTCTGATTTAAGACTTGTGGACTTCAACTCCCAGAATTCCCCAGCCATCTTTTTTTGCCCTCTTTGCTGGAGTCAAGATATATTACTTTTACTGCATACCCACCGTCTATTAAGAAAATTACTGTACGTGGTTGGCTGGGGAATTCTGGGAGTTGAAGTCCACAGGTCTTAAATCAGACTCTCCATCTTTAAGACGTGTGGACTTCAACTCCAGAATTCTGCAGTCAGTGATGGAGGGTAACTTTCTTAATAGACGGTGGGTATGCAGTAAAAGTAATATATCTTGACTTCAGCAAAGTGGGGAAAAAAGAGATGGCTGGGGAATTCTGGGAGTTGAAGTCCACAGTCTTAAAGCAACCAAGGTTGGACACCCTTGTACAGGTAGTCTCAACCTACGACGACAACTGAGGCCAGAATTGATGTCGTTAAGTGAGACATTGTTTTGCCCCATTTTCTTGCCACATTTGTTAAGCGAGTCACTGCAAGTCATTCGTACCACCGTTGTTAATGTGAATCTTGGCTTCCCCCTTGACTTTGCTTGTCGGAAAGTGACAAACTCCGGGACTCCGTGACATTGCGACCGTCATAAATGTGAGTTGTCAAACGTCGGAATGTAAATCAGGGAGATGTTGCAATGGTCATGTCCCTTTTTTCAGTGACGTGGTAACTTTTAAGCAGCAGTGATAATCCACTTAATTTTCGTATTTATTTAAACAATATGTCTGCCTCAAATAGGATTATAACTTCTCCAGCCTCATAAAACCCAACCGAAAATTAAAACGTTTAAATAACGTTTGAAACTTATTGAAACTTGAACGAAAGATTGCAGGTTTTATGTTTGAGAGGAGTCGTTTTCCACAATCCTGCCAACGCACCGCTCCCAAGTGAATTATTCTTACCTGTCACTCGTCGCCTTAAATTTAAATGAATATAAATTTAATTGAAATGTAATCTTTCGAGCCGGAATTGAGTTTTTCCTCAATGAAGGAGTGTTGTAAAAATAAAGGAAATCAACTGCGTTCCTCCAGAATTTTTTACTTGTTTTGGTACAATTGTAGCCTAGACTCGTATTTGCACGAAATTTTGTGCGATCGCTCGTATAAGCTACGCTACTGAAGATGTGTAAAGAGCAACTTATAAGTACAAAACGGACCTGTAGGGTTTCCTGTCTAGGCAGGGGGTTGGACTAGAAGACCTCCAAGGTCCCTTCCAACTCGTTTATTCTATTCTTATTCCTTCATTTGTGGTAAATGCAGGTAAATTTGACCATTTCTCATTTTTCGATTTTAAAAAAGGGATCGAAATTCAGTTTACGTTCCCACCTCATAAAAAGTACACTTGACATTTCCCCAACATTTTCGTCGTTAAATGAGACGTGGGTGAAATGAGTTTCGTCCCATTTTTACGACCTGTCTTGCCACTGTTGTTGAGTGAATCCCTGCCGCCGACAAGCTACCAACCCGGTTGTTAAGTGAATCCGGATTCCCAACTGTGACTTCGCTGGTCAGAGGGTCGCAAAAGGTTGACCCCTGGGGGAGCCCTGCGACCGTCATCAATATGAGTCGGCGGCCGAGCGTCGGAATTTGGATCGCTTGAGCGTGGGGAATGCGGCGGAGGTCGTAACTGTGACAAAGGGTCCTAAGTCACATTTTCCAGTGCCGTTGTAACTTTGAACGGTCACTAAATGAACTGTCGTAAGTCGAGGACTGCCTATCATTCTAAGACCCACCTAGAAATCAGCAGAAGGAAAAGTTGTTGTGCTTAGCGAAAGAAGACTTAAATGACTATTTATCTGCCCATTGTGGAATCTCACGCTGGGCACCAATAGGGCATCGAGTCTCCGGAGGGGGAGTGGAGTCAGAGGGGGGAATCCCTCAAAATGTAAGAAAATATTGGGGGGGGGGGAATCCAATTTGCAGCTGGTCACCGCGCCCTTCCGAAATGGAGCTGGGCCCAGAGTGACTTTCCTGTGATGCTTCTCAGCCAGTCAACAGGAAGCCCCCAGGCCCGCCAGCTGCCTGTCCCCGGCCGCTGAAGCAAGCCAGATGCCCAGGCCGGGGGGCTGATAACCTGAGGGGGGGGGTGCATTCCAGGCATAGCCCCAGCAACCCCCTCCGCCCCCCCTCCGCTGCTCTGTCTAAGGGGAGGGGGAGAGATGGCCTTTAAGGATTTCTGTCCACCTTCTGCCCTCCTCCTCCTCCTCCCCCCTTCCTTCCTTCCTCTTTCCTATCTCCTTCTGTCTTTTTCTCCCTTTTTTGTCCTTTTCTTTCTTTCCTTTCCTCCTCTCTTCCTTGCTCTTTTCTCTTTCCCTTCCTTTCTTTCCTCCTTTGTAGTTTCTTTCTCTCTTCCTTCTTTCCTCTCTTCAAATCTCAGAATTCAACCCTCCCTTCCTTTTCTCCTCCCTTCCTTTTTTCTTTCTCCTTCCTTCCTTTTCTTTTTCTCCTTCCTTCCTTTCTTCTCCTTCCTTCCTTTTTCTTCTCCCTTCCTTTTTCATCCTTTCCTTTCTTGCATTCTATCTCCTTCCCTTCTTTTCCTTGCCATCGCTCCCTCCTTCCCTCTACTATCTCCCTTCCTTCCTTCCTCTTTTCTCGCCCCCTCCTTCTTTTCTATTTCCTTCCCTTGCTTCCTCCTCCCTTCCTTCCCTCCTTCAGGAGCGAGGCTACACCTCCCCTCACCGTCTCCTGAGCTGGACACCCAGATGGCGCCTAAAGGAGCCAAAGGGGAAGTGTTGAGGTGTATGTGTGCTGGGAGGGGACACTTCCGCTCCTGGGACAGGAAGGAGATGCACCCCTATGTGTGCCTCTGCACCCTGAGCAGCCGGCTTCCTTGGTGTGTGTGTGTGTGTGTGTGTGCGCGCGCACGCATGCACATCAGAGCCCAGCCTGTGGGGAGATTCCTAACAGATTCCTTCCCCCTTTCTCTTTGCAGTTCCTGAACACGCAGGAGCACTACTGCACAAACCATTTGCACGACGCAGCCGCCGTGGGCCTCTTGGTGGTGGGCTTCACCCTGCTGGTGCCCCTCCTGGTCCTGGCCCTGGCCGCCTACTGTCGCCTGGCGCGCCGCCTCCAGCTCGGCTACTGCCTGGTGCCCTACAGCAAAGCCATCTACAAGAACCTGCCCGCCAGCCGCTACCACAGCGTGGGCTGTTGCGGCTGCTGCGCGCAGGACCTGGATGCAGCCGCGGAAAAAGTGTGGGTGTGAGGAAGGGGCAGGGCGGAGGGGTGTGTGTCTGGGGATGGGGGGGGGGAGAGGCTCGCCCAAGGAAGCGGAAAGGCCTGGCAAAAACACCTGGGCGGGATGGAACGGCTTTTCTCGGGCACAGAGGAGCTGGCTGGCACAAATTCCCACAATCCTCGCATCCGTCGAGCAGAAGGAAGACGAAACGGGTTTATTTTTAGCACCAGGAAAAAAGAAAATGTAAAGTTTTGATTCGGTCGCCTAAGCGAGGACCTTTGAAGCTTCCCTTTCTCCACCTGGCGAATGGACCTGGAACCGCCTCTTGAACTCAGAACATGCCTGCTTGTTGGTGCCATGTTGCTGCTTTGCTAAGTGGTGTTTTCCCAACTCGCCGACGTTTTAAAAAGGGATGGACTTCGATTCCCAGAATCCTCCAGCCAGGCAGGCATCCTGGGAGTTGAAGTCCATCTCTCCGAAAGGGGCGGAGATTGGAAAACACGCTGCTAATGCATTTACGGAAGTTGTTGCTGCGAATGAATTAATCAGAATCTCTTTTATTATTATTATTATTATAATACATTTTGTACTTCGTGACTTCTGAGGCTATACTTTTTTTTTTTAGACGGGGAGGAAAAAGTGAGAAGTTTGCCGTCCCCAAGAACAGAATAGTCAGTCCTCGACTTATGATGATTTGTTTAGTGACTGTTTGTATCAGCTGCCTTCGGAGTCAGACATCAGTGAGGCAGAAGAACAGCTGGAGCCTGTTCCCAGTGTGCGCATGCGCAGAGTGGCCAGACAGAGGGAACAGCTAAAGAACAGGGGTTGACTTAGGAGTAAGACCACAGGTGGACGGTGAATGGCCAGCTTTTTAACCCCTACTTCGCTGGTCAAGATATATTATGCTTACTGCATACCCACCGTCTATTAAGAAAGTTACCATGCATCACTGACTGAGGAATTCTGGGAGTGGGAGTCCACAAGCCTTCAAGTGGCCAAGGTTGGAGACCCCCGATTTAAGACTTGTGGACTTCCATTCCCAGAATTCCCCCAGCCAGCTCTTTCTTTCACTTTGCTGAAGTCAAGATATATTACGCTTACTTCATGCTACCCACCGTCTATTAAGTTTCCCCATATGGCTGCCTGAGGAATTCTGGGAGTTGAAGTCCACAAATCTTTAAAGTTGCCAAGGTTGGAGACCCCTGATTTAATCCCATAATTCCCCAGCCAGCTCTTTCCTTCACTTGGCTGAAGTCAAGATATATTACGCTTACTGCATACCCACCGTCTATTAAGAAAGTTACCCCATATGGCTGCCTGAGGAATTCTGGGAGTTGAAGTCCACAAATCCTTAAAGTTGCCAAGGTTGGAGACCCCTGATTTAATCCCATAATTCCCCAGCCAGCTCTTTCCTTCACTTGGTTGAAGTCAAGATATATTACGCTTACTGCATACCCACCGTCTATTAAGAAAGTTACTCCATATGGCTGCCTGAGGAATTCTGGGAGTTGAAGTCCACAAATCTTTAAAGTTGCCAAGGTTGGAGATCCCTGATTTAATCCCATAATTCCCCAGCCAGCTCTTTCCTTCACTTGGCTGAAGTCAAGATATATTACGCTTACTGCATACCCACCGTCTATTAAGAAAGTTACCCCATATGGCTGCCTGAGGAATTCTGGGAGTTGAAGTCCACAAATCTTTAAGTTGCCAAGGTTGGAGACCCCTGATTTAATCCCATAATTCCCCAGCCAGCTCTTTCCTTCACTTGGCTGAAGTCAAGATATATTACGCTTACTGCATACCCACCGTCTATTAAGAAAGTTACCCCATATGGCTGCCTGAGGAATTCTGGGAGTTGAAGTCCACAAATCTTTAAAGTTGCCAAGGTTGGAGACCCCTGATTTAATCCCATAATTCCCCAGCCAGCTCTTTCCTTCACTTGGCTGAAGTCAAGATATATTACGCTTACTGCATACCCACCGTCTATTAAGAAAGTTACCCCATATGGCTGCCTGAGGAATTCTGGGAGTTGAAGTCCACAAATCTTTAAGTTGCCAAGGTTGGAGACCCCTGATTTAATCCCATAATTTTCCAGCCAGCTCTTTCCTTCACTTGACTGAAGTCAAGATATATTATGCTTACTGCATACCCACTGTCTATTAAGAAAGTTACCCCATATGGCTGCCTGAGGAATTCTGGGAGTTGAAGTCCACAAATAAAGTTGCCAAGGTTGGAGACCCCTGATTTAATCCCATAATTCCCCAGCCAGCTCTTCTCCCCACCCCACCCTCACTTTGCTGAAGTCAAGATATATTACGCTTACTGCATACCCACCATCTATTAAGAAAGTTGCCCTAAATGACTGGCTGGGGCATTCTGAGTGTTGAAGTCCACACATTTTCAAGGGGCCAAAGTTGGAGACCCATGAACTAGCTCATGAAAGGTGACTTCGGAAACCTGGAATTGTCCTACCCGTCGTGTCTATCTATGCCGAACTTTTGCACTTGAAACAAGAGACGGTTTAAATCCTGACTTAGCAGCCCAGCTTTCTACATCCGTCCTCTTGGCTGGGGATTTTGCACTCCAGGAGTAGAAACATGGCGACCCGGGGTTTTAGGAGGTGGCGGAGACCCCAGCCCTTCGTGAGGCTGCCCTTGTTTCTTCCTGCGAAAGGAAGAACGCTTCACCCACCAAAAGCACGTAGGCTCGAAGCGAAGGTTCTTTGGGAGGTCTCGACTCCTGAGCCGGAAAAAGGGGGCATCTCCCCTTCGATTAGAAAACAGAAATTCAACAAGTTTTTTTGCTACGGCCGAAAGCTGCCGGCCAAGGTAAATTTGGCAGCTTCCAAAGGGCACCGGAGGGCTGCCAAGGAAAGGATGAGGAATCCGGTGGACGGCAGGATAAGGAAGAACTGAATCAGCTCCCTGGGCGCCAACAAGCCCGAATGGAAACTCCACGTTCTGGGGGAGGAAGGAACCCCCCGATTAGATAAGCCAGGATAGCCGCTGGCTTGCACAAGCTCTCCATTGTGCGAGAGGGAAGAGAGAGAGAGGACACACGCACACACACACACATACCGGGGCTCTATCTATAGAGGCCGCTTCCTGCTGATTTGCAACCCGGATTTGGGAAGACAGCCTGATGCCTCTTCCCAAGGCGGGTTTTTTGGCAAGGCTGCTGGGGTGGGAAGGGCCGGAGAAAGGTGGAGTAAGGTAGGGGGGCTTCCAGGGTCATCCGAGCCTTTTTTTGGGGAAGCAAAGCCAAGGAGCGTCCCGTCAGCGAGGCCGCAGGCTGGGCCAGCTGGTGTCTTGCTTCCCTAATGCAGGTTTTAAACGCTGCTTTAGCCTGGATTTTGTTGGGGAAAAATCCAAAGAGGGATGGATGGTTTCTCGCTCTCTCCGGGGCAAAGAAATTGTCTGTAATCATTAAAAACAAACAAACCCTGCTTTTTCGTGGTGAGGGCTTTAGGCAGGACAAGAAGCAACGGGTGGAAACTCACCAAGGAGAGAAGCAACTAAGGAGGGATTTCCTGACAGGGAGGACAATTAATCAGACAGTTAATTGCCTCCAGAAGTTGTGGGTGATCCAACATTGGAAGTTTTTAAGAAGACAACCATTTGTCTGAAATGGTGGTGGTAGGGTTTCCTGCCTAAGCAGGGGGTTGGGCTAGAAGACCTCCAAGGCCCCTTCCAACTCTGTATTCTATGTTCTGGGTTTTTATGATGACTATGATCCTGATTTATCTTTTATAGCTTTTGTGTGCACTGAGAGCTTATGCACCAGAGATAAAATTCTCGTGTGTCCAATCCAGGGGTGGGTTTCAACTGGTTCGCGGCGGTCCCTGCAAACTGGTTGGTCGGCGAACCTGGAAGTAAGTAACTTCCGGGAACGGCAAAGGGCCCACCCTCCCGCCCGCGGTCCTTACCCGGTTTTGACGAGTTCTGCGCTTCCACGCATGCGCAGGACGCATACAGCGCCTGCGCGATCCTCCAGGAGCAGCTGGAGCATCGCACAGACGCTAGTACGCATGCGTGCACCGCACGCGTGCACGAGGACGCCGCCGGCCCCGTTCCAACCGAACCGGTTGGAACGGGGCAAGAAACCCACTCCTGGTCCAATCACATTTGGCCCATAAAGAATTTCTATTCTATTCCATTTTTTATTCTATATTCTATTCTATATTTTATTCTTTTTTATTGTTCTATTCCTGGTTCTGTTGTTTTCTATTCTATTCTATTCTTTTAATTTCTATTATTTTCTATTCTATTCCATTCTTTATTCTATTCCATATTTTCTATTCTACTCTAATTCTATATATTATTATTCATTCTATTCTATTTTTTGTTGTTTTCTATTCTATTTTTTTCTATTTCTATTCTATATTTTATTCTATTCTATATTCTATTCTGTTCTATATTTTATTTTATTCTATTCTGTTCTATTCTATATTTTATTTTATTCTATCCTATTCTCTATTCTATTCTATTCTATTGTTCTATTCCTGGTTCTGTTTTCTATTCTATTCTATTTTTTATTTCTATTTTTTCTATTTCTATTATTTTCTATTCTATTCCATTCTTTATTCTATTCCATATTTTCTATTCTATTCTAATTCTATATTTTATTATTCATTCTATTTCTTGTTTTCTATTTTATTTTTTTCTATTTCTATTCTATATTTTATTTTATTCTATTCTGTTCTATATTTTATTCTATTCTGTTTTATTTTATATTTTATCCTATTTTTTATTCTATATTCTATTCTATTCTATATTTTATTTTATTCTATTCTATTGTTCTATTCCTGGTTGTTTTCTATTCTATTCTTTTTATTTCTATTACTTTCTATTCTATTCTATTCCATTCTTTATTCTATTCCATATTTTCTATTCTATTCTAATCCTATATTTTATTATTCATTCTATTCTATTTCTTGTTGTTTTCTTTTATTTTTTTCTATTTCTCTTCTATATTTTATTTTATTCTATTCTGTTCTATATTTTATTCTATTCTGTTTTATTTTATATTTTATTCTATTCTATTCTCTATTCTATTTTATTGTTCTATTCTATTCTATTTTTATTTCTATTTTTTCTATTCTATTCTGTTGTTTTCTATTCCATTTTTTCTATTTCTAATTCTATTCTATTCTATTCCATATTTTCTATTCTATTCTATTCTATTCCTTGTTCTGTTTTCTATGCTATTCTTTCTATTTCTATCCATTTTTTTCTATTCCTATCCTATCCTATCCCTATTTCATTCTATTCTATTCCTTGCTCTGTTCTATTATCTATTCTATCCTATTCCTAGTCTACTCTATTCTATTTTCCAGGAACATTCAAGCCTCCCCTTCTCTGACTACCTTTGAAAGTTTAAGCCGGTGAAGGTTTAGCCTTGTCTTCAACAGGCCAGTTTGGGGAGTGGTCTTTCTCCACACGCCCTTTTTAATAAAATATTCTGATTTAAAGCCTTTGGGGGGGGGGGGTTGGCGGGGGGAGCATTTGGTGAATTTAAAAACAAATGGGGGCGGCAAGGGGAAAACTGGAGCTCGACAAGGCTGGGAAGTGGGAGATTTTTTCTGCAAGAAGCACGGAAGGAGGAAGAAGAAAGATTGCCAGTCATGCCATTTTTCAGCTGGTTCAAACGTAAAAGGGTATTTATTCCTTTGAGAAATTCAACCTCTGCCTCTTTGGGGGGCTAACATTCCTCTTTCCCACGCCCCAAATTCTTGTCACCCTGCTGGCCACCTAAGCCAGGTTTTAATCATTTTGATCACTCAATCCTGACGCAAATATCCCTGGATTCTGAGAAGAGGAAAGACGAGGGTAAGCGGTCCTCGGCAGAAGAAGAAAAGAGGATGAGTTTCCCTGGGGGGCTGCCAAGCACAGCACTGGTGCCGAGTTCGAGATTTATCCAATAACGGAGGCAGATGCAAAAGTCCTTCCAGGTCAGCCTTTCCCAGGTCCTGGATGATAGGGAATCCTCCAATTTTTAGGGTGTTGTAGGCGGGCAGGAGGGATCTGGTTTTGAGTCCATTTTTTTTGCCCTTCTAGGGCCTTGTCCCGGGGGGGGGGGGCGAGAGAGAGCGAGGAGGCGGAAGGAATCTCTCTCTTTTTAAATTAAATCTTCTTGTGTTCGAAAAAACGACGGGGCTCCCCTTCCAGCGACGGGGCGCTTCAGACGTACTGCAGGGAGTTGAGGCTCTCCAACTCGACTTCGATGGAGATGATGTGATGGCCGGGAACCATCGCCAGGCCCAGGACTCGGGGTTCGCCCGCCGAGAAGGAGTCTGAAGAGGGAGAAGGGGGGAGAGAGATGGAGAAGGAGGAGAGGATCTCTGACCTAACCCTCCCTTGCTTCACTTCTCCAACAAATCCACTTCTTTTCCATTTTTATTCTCATATATACGTTCTCAAATATACACCAGTCTTCCTCCTCTCCCCTTCTTCTCCCACCCATCTTCCTCTCCTCCTCCTCCACTCCACACACCCCTCTCCCTTCTAGCCTGGATGATGTTAGCTAGTTGGGTTATGAAATGTCTGCAAGCCAATAACCCAGCTGAGAGAGAGAACTCTCCTTCTCTTCCTCCTCCTCTGCTCTGCAAACCCTTTTAGCGCTGATGACGTTACCCAGTTGGGTCATGGAACGTCTAAAAGAAAACCACCAAGCTCAGAGAGCACCAAGGACCCCACGTGCAGGGTTGAAATCCTCCCGGTTCGGCTGAATCGGCGCGGATGATTGGCATCAGTTCTCTGAACCGGTGGCAAATATCGTTAGTGGCCCCGCCCACGCCCCTGGTCGCCGCCGCCCACCCAATCCGAACGTTTCTCCCTCCATTCACAGCCTGTCCCTTTAAGGTAGACCCAGGGAGGGAGGTGGGCCGGGGACGGATGGACCGTAAAGGGAGCAACATGAATGGACACACATTTTTTCCTACTGGGTTCTGTGGGCGTGGCTTGGTGGCGGTGGCGGCATATGACTGAGTGGGCGTGGCCACGAGTGACATTGAGTTGGCCACACCCACTCAGCCGCACAGGACCACCACCACCAAGCCACGCCCACAGAACCCAGTAGTTATATATATATATATATATATATATATATATGACTTTAAATATATACCTTTCACCCTGGCCTGCCTGATAAGGAGACAAGCCCTGTAGCTCAATGGTTAACACATCTGCCTTAGAGGCAATAGAGCCCAGGTTCGATTCCCAGCAAGGGTATGGCTAGCTGATGAGAGCTAAATAGCTTGAAATAGATCTATACTAGACTCCCTTTATTTATTTATCAGCATAAATATAACAAATGTAACAAAAAAAAGGCAACAGTAAAAAATATTGGGTTTCTGTCTGGATGGTCTCTGGTGACGAGCCGAAGGACAGAGAATGGAAGTGTGACCTTCCTCCCATATTTGGGCATACCAGGGGTTGTGACTTTAAATATGTATGTATGTATGTATGTATGTGTGTGTGTCACATACACATACATACATACATACATACATACATATGAATTTCACCATTGCCCACAAGGCCGCCTCTTCCTCCACTCCACAAACCCAATTCCCTTCTAGCACTGACGCCGTTGCGTAGATGGGTCGTCAAACGTCTGCGAGAAAAACCGCCAAGCCCACATAACAATACTTGACTTTTGAAGAGATGTAGGGGATTTTAGTGGTGTAAACAAGGGCCCGGAGGGGGTGGATGACAGTGGGGGACTCACCGGTGGGTTTCAGATATTCTTGGGCAGAACCCAAAATGACGTTGCAGTCCCGGTCAGTGCATAAGAAACAGCCCACCAAGGTCCGCCCGTCCGTCATACGAATCCGCAGGCTCTTGTTCAGGAGGTTCTCCAGCTTACGACGGGCGCGCAGGTACGGCGAGTCCGCCGTTTCTTCAACCGGCTCCTGCGAGAAACACCCAGAAAATATATCGTCAAAATCCAGGACAATATTGGACAAAAATTCAAATGTGGTTGGAGAAGATGAGGCAGCAACGTATCGAGTTCAACACTGTTGGGTCTCTTGCCAGAAATATATAGTAAAGAAAATGTACACTTGATTATTCATGTATATAACGGCGGCTAGAACTGTATTTGCACAAAATTGGAAGGGTGAAGAGATCCCTAAAGGTGGGATTAAGAAAATATTGAAAAATGTGCAGAAATGAATAGATTAACATTTGCAATTAAAGGAAAGGAAGAATCTGATTATGATCCTTTATGGATCAACGGTTATGTTATCAACGGTGAGAGAATAAATATGAAAATGAGGTTGTAAAGTTAAATAAGTTAAGAGAAGTTAAATATTTAACTGAAGAAATGTTATAATAATAGATACGTTAAGTTTTAAGTATCAGTATTAAAATAAGAAGAGATATAAATAATGAATATGGTGATAAGCTTTAACTGTTATGACACCATTTTTTTAAACCCACCCTGCTTAACGAATGACGAAATGTTTGTATTAAAAGAACATAAATTTATTTTTAGAAGAAGAAAAACTTTAGAACTTTATTGCTTCCCAATTTTTCCAAAATGAGATCAAGCCGCTTGTCCTCATAGAGGCTGGGTGAGTTTAATATGATGCTCCCAAGATGTTTTATTCAGAGCTGTCGTATGGATTGCTTTCCACCTAAGTATAGATGGTCCTCAGCTTACGAGTCTTCTTAAAGATTTCCAGTGTTGGGGCATTCACAACTTCTGGAGGCAATTTCTATTCCACTGATTAATTGTTCTCACTATCAGGAAATTTCTCCTCAGTTCTAAGTTGCTTCTCTCCTGGATTAGTTTCCACCCATTGCTTCTTGTTCTGCCCTCAGGTGCCTTGGAGAATAGTTTGACTCCCTCTTCTTTGTGGCAGCCTCTGAGATATTGGAAGACTGCTATCATGTCTCCCCTAGTCCTTCTTTTCATTAAACTAGACATCCCCAGTTCCTGCAACCGTTCTTCATATGTTTTAGTCTCCAGTCCCCTAATCCTCTTTCTTGCTCTTCTCTGCACTCTTTCCAGAGTCTCCACATCTTTTCTACATCGTGGTGACCAAAACTGAATGCCGTATTCCAAGTGTGGCCTTACCAAGACCTTATAAAGTGGTATTAACCCTTCACGTGATTCTCTCCCTCTGTTGATGCAGCCTAGAACTGTGTTGGCTTTTTTGGCAGCTGCTGCACACAGCTGGCTCCTATTTAAGTGGTTGTCCACTAGGACTCCAAGATCCCTCTCACAGTTACTACTATTGAGCAAGGTGCCACCTAAACTGTCCCTGTGCATTTTGTTTTTCTTGCCTAAATGTAGAACCTGACTCTTTTCACCCTTGAATTTCATTTTATTAGATAGTGCCCAATGTTCAAGTTTGTCGAGATCCTTCTGTATCTTGAGCCTGTCTTCGGGAGTGTTGGCTATTCCTGCCAGCTTGGTGTCATCTGCAAATTGGATGAGTTCCCCATCTATCCCCTCATCCAAATCATCGATGAAGATGTTGAAGAGTCCTGGGCCCAAAACAGAGCCTTGGAGTCCTCCACTGCATCCCTCCCTCCATGAAGATGCAGTTCCATTGAGGACTACACGTTGAGTGCGGTTGGTCAGCCGGTTACGAATCCATCTGGTGGTGATGCTGTCCAACCCACATTCTTCTACTTTATCTAGTAGTAGGTTATGGTCTACCTTATCAAATGCCTTCCTGAAGTCCAAGTAAACTATATCGACGGCATTCCTCTGGTCCGCTAATTTTGTCCCTTTGTCAAAGAATGCAATAAGATTAGTCTGGCATGATCTGTTTTTGACAAACCCACGTTGGCTTTTGGCTATTACTTTGTTTACTTCCAGTTGTTCGCTAACATATTTTATTTATTTTATAATTTTAATAAGAAAATTTATATTGCCCGCGACTTGCGCATGGGGACTCAAGGCAGTTTACAAGGATGTGAAAACATCATATAAAAGAATTAAAAATAATAAAAATAAAATTAATAAACATTAAACACACATACACACATATATTACATATAAATATATATGTGTGTGTGTGTATGTATGTATGCATACACACATAAATATATATTTGTATTAAATAGTTGTTATATTGTTGATATATATATATATATCAGTGTTTCTCAACCTTGGCAACTTGAAGATGTCCGGACTTCAACTCCCAGAATTCCCCAGCTATCTATCTATCTATCTATCTGTCTGTCTGTCTGTCTGTCTATCTATCTATCTATCTATCTATCTATCTATCTATCTATCTATCTATCTATCTATCTATCTATCTATCTATCTATCTATCATCTATCATTCTATCTATCTATCTATCATCTATCTATCTATCTATCATCTATCTATCTATCTATCTATCTATCTATCTATCTATCTATCATTCTATCTATCTATCTATCTATCTATCTATCTATCATCTATCATTCTATCTATCATTCTATCTATCTATCTATCTATCTATCTATCTATCTATCTATCATCTATCTATCTATCATCTATCTATCTATCATTCTATCTATCTATCTATCTATCTATCTATCTATCTATCTATTTATCTATCTAGATATCTAGATATAGATAGATAGATATAGATAGATACACACACACACACAAACATCCACATCCACCATTATAACTATTTAATACAATAATATATATTCACCATAGTAGGCATTTAATGTACTATAGTTAACCTATATTAACTATAATAAAATTTTTAATTTTATTAATCTGTTACATAATAACTGTCTTAATAACTGTCTCGCTTAGCAACAGAGGTTTTGGTCACAATGCGAGCAGTACCTGTATTATAGTGTAATATAATAATTTATATTATATATAATGATATGTAATATAATTTATGTATAATAGTATACATAATTGTGTTTGTGTGTGTGTATAATGTAAATATTTTAATACAATAATATATATTAACCATAATAATAATTTATTTAATACTCTATAGTTAATTTATATTAACTGCAATAAAAAAATTAATTGTATTAAGCTATTACACACACACACAGTATTATTTGAGAGGCCAGAGTTTCCTTGGCAGATGGGCTTTGTAGTCCCAGGTCAATGGGGAGGGCTTGAAGTCCCCCAGCTCTGCCCTCAAGGGGAAGGAAGGCTCCTGTGTGTATCCCCCCCCACTCCTTCCCGAGCCCCGGCCCTTCCCTCACCTCGGGGGCGCTGTGTCCGCAGCCGTTTTCGTCCGACTCGCGAGGAAGCGGCGGGGGAGGCGGCGGCGGCCTCACCATCGGTTCTTGGGCCGGCGGGGCCGCCATCTTGCCGAGGGAACTACCTTTCCCACAAGGCCCTGCGGTCCTGGCGGCGTGACGCATGCACGCACGCGCGCGCTCGCGCGGCGTCCGGCTTCTCCTGGGGTGCGTGCGAGCGAGGGAGACTGCGTTTCCCGTGGGGCCTTGCGGCGGCGCGTTGCCAAGGGCAGCGCGGAACGCGGCGCATGCGCCACGGGCGAGGATCATGGACACCTTCCCCCGGCAGCGTTTCTTCACGCCGCGGGAGGTGTCGGTGCACAACCGGCCGTGGGACCTGTGGCTCTCCTATCTGGGGCGGGTGTACGACCTCAGCCCCCTGTCCGAAGAGTACAGGGGTAAGGGCGGGGGAAGGGGGCGGAGTTTCGGGGGCACAGCTCCTCCCCCCAAGCGGAGCCTCCAGGTGGAGAGGCAGTCTACCTGAATTGGGGAGGAGGAGGAAGAAGGCGTCCTTGCTGGCCAGGGTGGTTATCCGGGACGGGGGTGGAAAGAAGGGCAGTGAGGGAAGAAAGGAGCCGAAGGGCCAAATTCAAGGCTTGCATAGCCCTGGGGAGGTCAAAAAAGTCAAGATGGCGGCCTCAACCATGCAGTTAAGCCCTATTTTTTTATTAACGTGCATTAATAAAAAAAATGCACGTTCTGCATATGTCCATCCCCCAACAAAACTTAAAAAATAAAATTAAATAAATAATAAAATAAAAGGGCAGAATTGGTGGAACACTAGTCCTTTTTTTTTTGTTTTCCATATTTCTGTTGTGTGCTGGTGGCCGCCATGTTGACTCTTTTGACCTGGAGAGGGACGAAAGGATGCTCCTGGGTCGTTGAATGCCCTCAGACACAGGGAAGGCATTTCCAACGCACTATAAGGGGGGGCAGCATTGGGACACCCCCAAAAAAAGCAATGGCGGAAGGGAGGGGCTCTAATGCGGATCCTGGCTTCCCTCTCCACCGGCACAGGGGACCTCCTCATGAAGCCCATCCTGGAAGTGGCAGGGAAAGACATCAGCCACTGGTTCGACCCCAAGACCAGAGACGTGAGTGTCCGGTGGCGCCAGGGCGGGCGGGCAAGGCTTCTGCATAAACCCTTTCGCGAGACCCGGGAAGTGGGCCAACTGGATTTCATTGGTTCCTTTTTGAAAAAGGGCCTGTGGGTCCATCCCTCCATCTTCTGGCCCATCGTATTGATATATTTCTTTTCCTTCTTGGCCGGGGTTCGGTGGCGGTCGTAAATTGAGGACTGCCTGTGTTCCACAGGGCCCGTTTCTTTTTCTTGCTGGGGATTTGAGACTCTTCTGGTCCTAAGCAAATGTTCTGAGAGCTTTCGTCTCTTCCGTGGATGAGAGAAGATCTGTGTTCATTTGGAGGTGGCATTTGGTGGGTTGGGGCTCTGGAGGGAACCATCCTGGTTAGAGAGATGGTGGTTGAATGTGGGCTTTCCGCCCCGTGCCCTGGGTTCTTTCCAGATACAGACGCACATCAATCCGCTCACGGGCTGCCTCAAGTACTACACACCCCAGGGCCGGTTTGTGCACATCCCGCCGCCTCTTCCTCGCTCGGACTGGGCCAATGATTTTGGGGTGCCCTGGTGGAAAAACCCTCTGTACGAAATGGGCACCTTGTCTGCGAAAACCCGGAACATTCGGATCATCAACACGCTGACTTCTCAGGAGCAGACCCTCGAGGTGAGTCCCATCCTCCCCAGCCCTTGCCTGGCCCCCAGGAGCCTCCCAGCAATCCGGCTTCTTCCCTGGGCAACTTGAGCAGGGCGGCTGTTAGGTTTAGGCTGGGAACTGGGTGAGGGTCAGTTTGGCGTGGTGGTGAAGGCACCGATGCCTTGGGCATGAAAGCCAGCTGGGTGACTGTGGGCCAATGACCAGGAGACTGGGAGTTCTGCCGTTTGCATGAAAGCCGGCTGGGTGACTTTGGGTCCATGACCAGGAGACAGTGAATTCTAGTCCTGCCTTAGGCATGAAAACCAGCTGGATGACTTTGGGCTGAACACTAGAAGACGGTGAGTTCTAGTCCTGACTTAGGCATGAAAGCCAGCTGGGTGACTTTGGGCCAATCACCAGGAGATGGGGAGTTCTAGTCCTGCCTTAGGCATGGAAGCTGCCTGTGGGCCAATCACTAGGAGATGGCGAGTTGTAGTCCTGCCAGCTACGACAGACAGTTGGCTGACTTGGGGCCAATCACCAGGAGACGGTGAGTCTGAGTCCCGCCTTAGGCATGAGGGAAAGCTAGCTTGATGGCCTTGTGCCAGCCACTTTCTCCCAACCCTAGAAAGGAGGCAATGGCAAACCACTTCTGAGGAAACTTGCAGGAACTTGTCCAGGCAGTCTTTGAGAATCAGACAAAATTAAACAAATGGGGGGAAAAACCAACCACATATGTGCTTAGGGTTAACCACGATTAAGGCCTATGTTGGGCTTCTTTGGGGAAGGTTCAGTTCAACACACAGACTGAGTTAAAGAGTGGCTCCGTCGGCAGGTCTGTTCAGAAGAAACCATGTGGGAGATCTTGAGGCGCTACCTGCCCTACAACGCGCACGCCGCCAGTTACACGTGGAAATACCACGGCGTCTGCCTGGACATGAGCAAGACCCTCGAGTATAACAACGTTCCCGACGAAGACGAGGAGTTCTACCGGCTCAACATGGACGCCGACGCCTTCACGTCTGCCATTTTGCTCTACTTCAACGATGACCTCACTGAGCTCTAGAAACCTGCCTAGTCGTGGGCCTATTTCCCTCCAGCTGGAAGTCCCCATTAGGTGCCCCTTCTTCTCAACAGCAGCTGCAGGACACCGAGCTTGTCTTTTAAGGGACGGCAGCACATTCGGTCCTCGGGCAAATCCATTCTCTCTCCAAGAACAAGACTTGGTGGGAAGGAAGATGCACCCCCAAATGATGATGGGTCCCTAAAACACGATCTCCTGGTCTTGTGAACCCGGGCTCTCACTGCTCCCGTTTGCTGCTGCAGCCACTAGGTGTCAGTCGTGGCTCATGGTGCAGCCATTTTGCCGCTCCGTCGTTCTTCACATGGTTTTAAAAAATAACGGCATTTTATTATCCTGCAGGCCTTGAGCTGGCAAAGCCGCTTTGCTCCCTTTTATGCGGAGAGGGAGCCACGCAATTTTATATTTTGACTTTTAAACGGGTGTCCTCCGGCCTGCGCATCCTGCTTAACCCTGAAGGAAATGAAGGAATCTTGGAGCAATCCTTTGCACCCGTGTGAGCAATTTCAAAGGCTTGCTTGGAGGAGTGGCTGGAGGTGAAGGAACGAGAATCCCTTGGAGGATAAGTGGGATAAAAAATAAAATAGCAAAATGTAGGATGTTTGCGGTGAAGATGTCATTGTCCGGTCCGACTTTTTTTTTTTTTTTTTAAACCCACCTTGGTGCATGAAAAGAGCAAATCTTCAATAAAGGTTGTCTTTTTATCACGTAACTTTTGATGTTAAGGGGAAAAAATGTGACACTCCGTATCAAATATCCTCTGGGTGCTTATTTTCTCAGAAGCGAGCCTGCTGCTATCGGTTTCACGAGGGTGATTTTGTAGGAACTCTGTTCAGGATTGATTGCAGCCCAAACTCGTTTTCAAAACTGGCTGTTTCCCCCCCAAAAATACATTGTATCGGAGTCAAACTTCATCCTTGGAGTATTTGCGAACACGGACAGAGAGAGAGGTCTTTGGCACTAGTACCCCGAGTGGTTTGTCCTTGCTTTCTTCTGGAATGTCTGTGTATTCCCTGGTGGTCTTCTATCCCATATTAACCAGATCCTAGTTTGTGTAGTATTTTGGAAATCAGACAAAATCACTTAGGTGATACCTGAGTACATTTAAAAAAATGTTTTTATTTATTTAAAATATTTACATAGCTGCCCATCTTTCAACAACTCCCAATCAAAACTTGAAAGACATTAATAAATTGTTTTAAAAACCATCAACTGCAACCGGTTGAAAGATAAAAGGAAAAACCTGAGGGGGTTTCAGGTGCGTTTGTGGAAAAGCTAGGTGTTTCCCATGTCCTTTATTTATTTATATAGATACACACACACACACACACACACACGTACAATGGAGTCCAACATTGTTCTTGCTAAACAAGACATTTTGCCCACGTCACGACTTTCCTTGCCACAGTTGTTAAGTGAATCACTGCACTTGTTAAAAATAGGCACACGATTGTTACGTGAATCCGTCTCCCCCGTGGACTTTGCTTGTCAGAAAGTTGCAAAAGGTATACTCACTTGTCCCCAGGACACTGCAGCCGTCATAAATATGAGTCAGTTGCTGAGCATCTGAATTTTGCTCATGCGGCCACGGGGATGCTGCAAGAGTCATAAGTGTTTAAAAGGATCCCAGTGGTCACTGTTTTCAGCGTTGTCATAACTTCCGATGATCACTAAAGGAATGGTCGTCAAAGTCTACCCGTGATAACTCTGGATTTAAAATGCAGGTTAAAACCGCACTAAGAGTTTCTAGTCCATAGTAATCCCGAGATACAGCCTGTGTTAGGAAGGCCTGAGAAGTCTCTATTGGATCTCTAATGTGTTTCCTGCAAGATGAGTCTAGGTCTTCTGCTGATGCGCCCCCTGACGACCTGTAGACCTAACTCCCGGCAGGCAGGCAGGCCATAGTTGCCCACCCCTGGCTTAGAGGTTGGTAGTAGAGAGAGGCCTCTAGGAGCTGTTGAGATCCAGGACTCAGATGCATGCAGACCGCTGGTCCCACAAGGCGGGGAGTGGGGGAACTTCTGTGGAGGGAGCAGGAAAGACTCAAGGAGAATTAAGTCCTCTTCCCCCCCCCCCCATCAGGGAGTTTAACCCTCCTCCGCAAGTGTACAAGTGTGCTAATTGCAAGAGTGTGATCTGAGGTTGCTGGTGTGTCCCCAAGGGTACATCTTGCTTTCGGAGACCACCATTTATGAAGGGGAAAGTGTGGAAATGCAGTGATCCACAATTGCCCACCTTGGGGTGGGGGGGAGAACACGTGTTTCTGTTTGCAAAGCAAAGGAGCAAACAAGAGTTGCTGGTCTGGACCTGGAGGTCTCCAAGGGTGGCCTTCTGCTCTACTAGTCCCCTTGGAGGCCACCCTAGTTTGTTTCCTAATCCACTTCCTGTCGTCTCTGGATCCAAAAACCAGTCAAGCAGAGGCTGTGATTGATTTGGTTTCTGGCTTATTTGTGTTTTTTTGGGGGGGAGGCATAGAGAAGGGGGGGGTGTTCTCTGGGCCTGCTAAGAGCAGATCGTCAAAGTCCCGTTGGGGGGGGGGGATATGCAGAGAACGCAGGGAAACTTCATCTATTACCCCAATGAAGAAAGGTTCTACTCCTGTGACTTTAACAATGGAAGGGGAGGTGGGGGGGGGGGGAAGGCACCCCGCACAGACCTTGACCTGGAAGTTCTGCTCTCGATCTGACTTGGCAGAAGGCTGTGACGGGAGCTTCTGTTCCTTCTCGGGTCAACTTTGGCAGCCGCCCATCAACGAGGCCTCTGTCTCTGCCCTCTGGGTCTGCCCCCTCCCCCAGCCAGAGAGACAGAGACAGGTGGGCATGAGTCCATTTCCACATAATGCTAGTAAGGCTGTGGCAACATCAGGCCAGCTGTCCTTTTTTTCTCCCTCCTTGTTTGGCTCCTGTCTGCGACAGCTGTTAAGAAGGAAAAGAGAGGGGGGGGGGGGAATCCTAAGTGTGGGTTGTGAAACGAGACTTGAAGGTCGAATATTATCTACAGTTCTGGCAGGCCCCATCACCCCCAGGGAGATTTTCACTTGTGCCGAGAACAGATGGGATTGTTGCCATCCATCTTTTGGGGAGGGGTGGGGGGGGAATGCAACAATCGCCCCTCCCAAGAAAGCCTCCGACCTGCTTTCCTTTCCCTTCCAGTGCTGGGCTGCCTCTCCTCCCACCTGCTCCTGCCTTTAACCCTAGCAAACCCTTCCTTCCATCTGACAGCTGCTTTGCAGAAGAGAAGCATTGGCTGGGGGCTTCCTCCTGTTCTCCCCCCTTCCCCTCCTGGCCTTTTGCTCCACAGGGGGAAAACAGGTCTTCCCAAAGGATTGTACTCTGTGGCAGGTTTTGTCATCCTCATCATCATTAACTAATATTCCCGTTATAAAAGAAAAGTACATGGTTAATTTCTCTGCATAGTAAGCTAATCGGCTAAACTAGGAAAACTGTTGGGCCCAGAAGTTTGTTGCAGGGAGAAAGTACGATGTTTTTACCAGCTGCTTAATGGCCACGGAGCGCCTGGGCTTAAGGAGCCTGCTGGCAGTGGCAATTGAGGGATCAGGAATTCCTCGGGCATTTCAGATGCAATTGGTACGGGCAGCTTAAGCCGGACGAGGTCTGCAAGGCTGTGGTAGAGGGAGCTTCTCCAGCCGAGCTGTTAAGCCAAGTAGGCCCTTGGAGAGCGTGACCTGGAATCACCGGCTGCAGACGGAGGCCTGGCGGGAGCGTTTAGCCCACTTAACATCCAACCTTCACAAGCAGCTGGAAAGTTATGGCAAGTTTCAAAGGACTGGGCCAAGAGCTCTGGACCTGGAGACTAAAATCTGGCAGGAGGTGCTGACCTCGCGGGATGGATTTGTGACAAGAGGCTGCTCTCCGTTTGATCTTTTGCACGCTGTGCAAGTGTGTCCCATTCCTCCAGGGTCTCCTTGCATGCTTGAGCAATTGTCAGGGGGGAGGCCTTTAAAGGCCCCCATGTGCACAACAGGACAGCAACAGTTCCCTGAGGGGAAGGGCCTACGACGTGAAGAGGGCCACGTCTTTGGGCCCTTTGGAAAGCCAGCCAAGGGGCAGCGTGCTGGGGATAAACGGGTGAAATAAAGACCATGCCCCGGATCCCTTGATGGAATTCCTGGCGTTTTGGACCTCCAAAGACGGGTGTGCCAAGAAGCACGTTTTCTCCCTTCTCGTCCCTCGCCTTGGACAGTGAGGACCTTACGGTTTGGGCCAGGTTCAGAAAATGATGTTTAGACTTTGTGGCTTGAACCGATGGGACGAGATGAAGCTCCTCGGAGCTGTTCAGATGCTGTCGTGCCGATTCAGGCTGCCTCTCTTTCCATTAGGAAGGGGAGCGATGTACAGTAGAAAGCACATTTCTCAGTCAAAGACTTTGATAGCGTGAAACCTCAAACGCTCTTCTGGAGCACTGGCTTCCAGCATTGCCAGGGAAATGTTTCAACATGAATGAATGGGATTGGCGCCCACTGGCTCCTGGAGGGCTTCAGAGGGTGTTGCGTTAAATGTAAAAAGCCACACGGGGGATAACATTCATTTGGCAAACGGTGCCTCCTGCAGGCACAGTTACTCCTCTGTGGACATTTATAACTGGTCTACAGGGGGGAGAAAGCTTAGACTGAGCTTGAAGAGTCATAAAAAGAGACAAGAAAAGGTGCGCTGTGATATTTACAGGGGCCTCCTTTTTTTTGTCCAATAAAGAGGCTCTTCCCATCCCAGCCAACCAGCTGAAGCGAGGGTCCCATCGTCGCTTCCTAATCTGGATATCATGAAGGAGGAATATATGGCAGGCATTTAAATATATATGCATATAAAAAAGCTGTACTGATACTGATACAAGGATTTTTTTTCCCTGGGTCGTTTGGCCTCATTTTGTACTTTTAGAAAACTGCAGAGGGAGAAAATCTGCAAACGCAGAGTCCTTGAAAGTAAATTTGGAGTAGAGTTTTGCCACCGCGTCCAGCACGCTACAAAATACTCTGTGTGCTGAAACAGGACTCTTGCTCTGTGGTCCAGTTTCAATAAAAGTTGGAATACTTTGAATAAGCCTCATTGTTTCCAGATTTATTATTCTAAGAATCCCCATTTTACATGGGATTACCCTGAGCGGAGGAACATTGTGCTTGTAGATGATTCTTCTGTAAGATCTCTATCCAGCATCAAGCCCTTCTGGGTTCGGAATATTTTCTTTTTCTAGCTGGAATCCAAGAACCCAGGGATGCTCCGACAAAGGGCCCTGCCACAAAGGCTGTTAAAGCAGATTTTAAACATTAACACCAATGTGCACCTCCCAGAAACCTGAGGCTAATAATAGTAGGATCACAATAGGCTTGCCCTGGTTTACTCAACCGGTCCGGTTTTCTGGGTCGGTACAGCAAACTAACCAGAAGGGACTGGATTAATACATGACAAGCTGAAATGTGCCCAACTGACCTATCATTGAAAGCGACACGTGGACCCAGGCATAAAATAATTCGAATTTTACCTATCTGAAAGACAACAGAATCAAAACAGGCATGTTAAATCACACTTAAGTTTTTAAATGACCGCGTGAAACAAATTCAACTAGGGAGAACCGAGCAAAGTTAGCACTGTTCGTGCTCCACAAGTATACTTGAATTTATAGCAGGTTTCTGCAACACAGAGATGGGCTTATTCATTTGAGATGGTACATTTGGCAGGACCACATTTCACTCAGAATAGAAGGTTGACCCAAAGCTCGCCCAATGAAGACGCTTTACAGTTCAGGGTACTCAGAAATAAATCCCAGCGGTTGTGGAGAGTTGGTCAATGGCTTTTTTTTCCCTTCAGGAACATGGCAAGGTCACAGTCCCCTTGAGATTTGTTTATCTGGTGGTGTGCAGCAGCAGTGCCACTAGAGACTTCGGGGCAGCCCCTGTTCCTTCCTTGTGGGGATGGTACTTACTTATACGCAGTGGCCCAGGGCAAACCTGATGCTGTAATTCTCCGATATGCAGGAGACTTTCCATTCGCTACAACCTAAGAGCCGGACAGGAAGAGATGTAGGCCCTTTACAACTTTCTTGTGAGGTTGGCGGGTAGATGCTTATCGCAGATGGGTCTTTAGCAGGAGAAAGACATAAAAAAGGTGTTTTAAACTCAAGCACACGTCTATTAGGTTTGACAGTAATAATGATGCTGTGTTCCTATTGTTAACTCATTTTGTCTCCATCTTAATTGTATGGGTTTTAGTTCTTTCCCCTGCTGTAAAAAATAGGGTGAATGGTTTTCAGCCGTAATGGAACAATATTACAAAACAGTCCTAACAAGGAATGCATCAGAAACAAGGTGCTTTTTGGGGGGGGAGAACCTTACCTTGGAGGCAATAGCAATAGCAATAGCAGTTAGACTTATATACCGCTTCATAGGGCTTTCAGCCCTCTCTAAGCGGTTTACAGAGTCAGCATATTGCCCCCAACAATCGGGCAAAAGTACATGGTTTAATTTTAGACACTCTTGAGTCACATGCAATAATTTAAGTGCCTCAAACTCCCTCCTGGATTGTGTCATGATCACCCCCAAATCCGTCAGTTTGGTGATGGCAGAAAAAAAAATACTTCGCAATATTTTATCACATTAATTTAATTATGCCTTATAATTTATTCCTGTGGGGCAAATCTAACACACTTAAGAGTATCCAGAACCTGGCATTCCAATTTTATTAAATCTACTATAGCCTCTTTTAAATGCAAAATCATATGCATGCCTATTTGTGTCTGCCTGCCTGTATCAAAAGAATCTCATCTGGGGAAAACAATAAAATCCCCTTTGTGAATGTGGACCAAAAAAAAAAAAATCTTTTAATGAATTGCAGTAATCAGGGAGGGCTTTTTTTTCTTCTTCTCTTCTTCCTTTCTTGCCCTAGAGGAAAAGGAGAAAAATAAGCCACTCCCTTCTGAAGTATTTAAAGTTAGAGAGAGAGAGAGAGAGAAAGAAAAGGGGGGAGGAAATAAAACACCCCTATTCTTTTTTTTTCTCCTCCTCTTGTGCTAGTAAAGCAAGCATAAGCACACACCAAAGTCATGGGTCTGACTAGTATGGAACTAGTTAACCTTTAACAATTTTATGCTGATGTCATAACTGAGCATGAGTACTGATTAATCCAACCTTTTCTCTCTCTCTCTCTTCTCTTTCCCCTCCCCGTAAAAAATATTTTTATTGAGGGAGGTGGGGGTGTGGGGGGGGGAGAGCCTAAGGAGAGGAGGGGAAAGAAGAAGAAGAAAAAAGAAAGAAATAATTTAGAGCAGCCATCTTTGTTTTATGCAGAAATCTTGTCAGGTTCCCCCCAGTGCCAGGAATGTCTAAATATTGTTCATGACCACAGATCTTGGGCGATTGAAAAGAAAATATCACCACAAGCAAGAAGAAGGGGGAGGCAAAAAAAAAACCTGCCTTGATCCTGATTATCCTTTCTTTTTTTTCTCCTTTTTTCTTGGCTATTTTCTTTTTTGTGTGCCTTTTTTTTTTTTTAAAATTGGAGCTGATTCTGACTGCATTTTTTAAATTTTATTTTGAAAAGGAAAGGGGGGCATTTTTCTTTTTCTCTCTTCTTTTTTTTTTGGAAGATTAAGGAAGAGGGGGTTAAAAATTAAGCCAGCCATTTTGGGTAAATATTTTTTTTTCCTCCTCCCCCCTTTCTTCTTTTCTTCCTCCTTCCTTTCACCCCATTTATCTTTTTTTTTTTTAACCTGGGGGGGGTGTTTGATTTTTTTTTTTTTAAAAGGGAAATAATTTAGAGGCGGCCATTTTTGCTGCTTTATTTTTTATTTTATTTTATTTTTGCTCGGGTGGCAAAAATATGATCTTCAACTCCCCACCTCAGAACTGAGGGGGACCCCATTTTTTTTTTAATTTTTGCGCGCGCCCCCCATTTTTTTTTTAAAAAAAATATTATTATTATTTCCTTCCTAAAGAGCGTCTGAGGAAGAAACCTTGAAGAAGAAAAGTTGTGAGGGGAAAAAGAAGAAGAAGAAGAAGAGTCCCGGCCATCGTATGGGACTTCTGATCGCGCCCCCCTCCCCAAACACCCCCTACGCGCCCACCGCCCCCTTTTTTGGGGCGATTTTTTGGGGGGATGGTTTGAAGGGGGGTCGCTTTTGAGGGAGGGAGCTCGAGAGGCGGGGAAGGGGGGCCGCCGCCGCCGCCCCCCCCCTCCATCCCCACCCCACCCCGCCCGTCGGGCTCGGCTCCGGTGTTCCCCCACCCATCGGCCACCCCCCTCTCCTCCGGCACCACCATGGCTTCCCCTCTGAGGGAGGACGAGGAAGAGGAGGAGGAGATGGTGGTGTCCGAGCCGGAGGGGGAGGAAGACGAAGAAGAGGAGGAGGAAGAGGAGGAGGAGGAGGAAGAAGAAGACGAAGACGACGAAGAAGCAGCCGCCTCAGCCGTCGCCGCCGCCGCCGCCAGGAACGACAGCCCGGGCGACATCTTCCCGCCCGCCGCCGCCGCCTCAGCAGCAGCCGCCGCCGCCGTCGTCGCCGCCTCAGCGCAGGCGGAGGCTGCCCCGCTGACCCCCGCCGCCTCCTCCTCCTCCTCCACGCCGGCCGCCGGAGGGACCCAGGCGCCGCCAGGTAAATAAACAAACGGCCATTTCGAGGGCTTTTTTCCCGCCGCCCCCCCCTTCGTTTCCCCCGCGTGAGGGAAAAGAGCGAGGCCGCCCCCCCCCTCCGGGAGAGGGAGGGAGGGGGGAAGAGAGGGAGGGAGGGGGGCGGGGCGGCTGTTGGTAAACAAGCAACGGCTTTTCGAACGCCGCGGGGCCGGACGGGATGCCCGCGCGCCGAGCGCTGAGGGACACCCCCCCCCGCCTCACCCGCGCGCGCGCCTCCCTCCCTCCCTCCCGCCTTTTTTCTCTCTCTCTCTCGCGCGCGCGCACTCCCGCTCTTCCTTTTACCTCCCTCACCCCCCCCCCCGTCCGCGGCTGGATTCCCGGAACAGCCTCCGGTTGCGCCCCCTTTCCCCCCCCCCGCGCGCGCTTCTGCCTGTCTTAATTCTCTCTGCGTCCATATAGCTGTGGGGGTGGGGTGGGGGGGGTGGGGACCTTGTGAGGCCAGCCAGACGCCTCTCGCAGGCGGCGGGTGGAAAGGCCCTCCTCGCTTCGGGGCTGTGAGGGGGGAAGGGGAAGGGGAAGGGGGGGTGAGGGGTCGCTGCCCTGTCATGAAGTGTGTGAGGGAAGAGGGAGAGGGTGAGGGTATCACTGCCCCAAAGGGGTCTGTGAGGGAGGGGGTATCATTGCCCTCCTGAAGGGGTCTGTGAGGGAGGGGAAGGGAAAGGGGGAGAGGGTCATTGATACCCCTGGAGTATGTGAAGGAGGGGGGAGAAAGGGTGAGGGTATCCTTGCCCCATCCAGGGGGTGTGTGAAGGAGGGGAGAGGAAAGGGGGAGAGGGGATGATTGCCTTCCTGAAGGGGTCTGTGAGGGAGGGGGAGAAAGGATGAGGGGTCATCGCCACCCCCCCCCCACCCCATGGTGTGAGGGAGAGGGGATCACAGCCCCAAGGAGTCTATGAGGGAGGGGAGAGGGTATCATTGCCCTGAAGGGGTCTATGAGGGAGGGGGTATCATTGCCCTCCTGAAGGGGTCTGTGAGGGAGAAGAGAGGGGTCATTGCTACCCCTGGAGTATGTGAAGGAGGGGGAGAAAGGATGAGGGGTCATTGCCACCCCCCCCCCCATGGTGTGAGGGTGAGGGTATCACTGCCCCAAGGAGTCTATGAGGGAGGGGAGAGGGTATCATTGCCCTGAAGGGGTCTATGAGGGAGGTTAGAGGGTATCATTGCCCTGAAGCGGTCTATGAGGGAGGGGACAAAGGGGGTGAGGGGGTTATTGCGCCCCCATGGTGTGAGGGAGTCACTGCTCCCCCCCCCAAGGGAGTCCTGTGTGGGAGAAGAGAGGGGTCATTGCTACCCCTGGAGTATGTGAAGGAGGGGGAGAAAGGATGAGGGGTCATTGCCACCTCCCCATGGTGTGAGGGAGAGGGTGAGGATATCACTGCCCCAAGGGGTCTATAAAGGAGGGGAGAGGATATCATTGCCCTCCTGAAGGGGTCTGTGAAGGAGGGGAAGTGAAAGGGGGAGAGGGGTCATTGCCCTCCCCCCATGGTGTGAGGGAGGGGGTGAGGGAATCACTGCTCCCCCCGGGGGTCTGTGAGGGAGAAGAGAGGGGTCATTGCTACCCCTGGAGTATGTGAAGGAGGGGGAGAAAGGATGAGGGGTCATTGCCACCGCCACCCCCACATGGTGTGAGGGTGAGGGTATCACTGCCCCAAGGGGTCTATGAGGGAGGGGAGAGGGGATCATTGCCCTCCTGAAGGGGTCCGTGAGGGAGGGGAGAAAGGGGGTGAGGGGTCATTGCGCTCCCATGGTGTGGGGGAGTCACTGCTCCCCCCCAAGGGGGTCCTGTGAGGGAGAAGAGAGGGGTCATTGCTACCCCTGGAGTATGTGAAGGAGGGAGAGAAAGGATGAGGGGTCATTGCCACCCCCACCACCCCCATGGTATGAGGGAAAGGGTGAGGGTATCATTGCCCCAAAGGGGTCTATGAGGGAGGGGAAGTGAAAGGGGGAGAGGTGTCATTGCCCCCTCAAGGGGGGATCTGTGAGGGAGGGGAGAGGAAAGGGGGAGAGGGGTCATTGCTGCCCCTGGAGTATGTGAAGGAAGGGTAGAAAGGATGAGGGTATCACTACCTCACCCAAGGGGTCTGTGAGGGAGGGGAGAGGAAAGGAGGGAAACATTGCACCCCCACATGGAGTGTGTGAGGGAGGGGAGGGGATCATAGGAAAGGGATGTCAGAGTGTCTCTGGTGTTTGAGGGGATCATTGCTCCCTTTCACAGTGGCTGCCAGCCCTGTCTCCTGGTGGGGAGGACTCCCATTGTGGCAAAGGGGGGGGATAGGGGTGACTTGGTGTTTAAAGGAGTGTTGAAGGGACAGGAGAGCTGGGACCTTCATGAGCCTGTTTTGACACCCCACAGGAGGAAGGGGAGGGGAGGTGGAGAGGAGCCCAACTCCTGAGCCATGTGCCAGGGGGTGGGGAGAGCCGTCACTTTGGAATGTATAAGTAGAAATGGGGGTGCTGGGGTGACTGGGCATTTGAGGGCTCTTGGCCTGGTTTTGACATCCCATAGGTTGCAGGGAAAATTGCCTGTCAGGGAGGGGGGCTGAGGCTGTCTCTGAGGGAAGGGTAGGGGGAACCACTGCCCCCAACTCACAGTCTCTGGGGGCTGTCTCCTGGGCCTGATGGGGATAGCTCCCATTGCAAGAGGGGGTTGGCCATCCATGGGGGGAGGAAAATCATAGGTCACCTGGGGGTGTATAACTAGAAAAGGGGGTGCTGAAGGGATGGCTGGACGTTGGAGATCTCTGGCCATGTTTTGCCACCCCATCGGGCAGGAAGAATCCCACTGCAGGCTGATATGTGGGGGATGAGCAAGGGGTTTCTTACGCAGCTGTGCCCTACTGAACTTGCCAGACTTCCCTTGACCTGGGCTGGCTGTCCAGCCTATTATGGGCAGCTTTTCCTTGCCAGTCCTGGAGATTTAAGGCCTGTGGCCAAGACTTTGCAGTGACCGTAAGAGGAAGAGTTCCGAAATCCAAACACCAGAGAAAAATGAATAAAAACCTACCTCCCATACAGGTGTGTATCCTTAAAAGGCCTAACAGGTGTCCGAATCCAATTCACATCAAAAGAGCTTCACATCAAAAGAGTATAAAAGTCATCGTGAAAATAATAACCCTTCGAACACTTTTAAAGGCTGCAAATTTTCAAATTGCGTGTTTGGGTAACTATTTTGCCTGTGAAAAGGGTGTAAAAGGGAAATTAATTGAAACTTGTTTAGACAATGTTAAAAGTGATTTCTGGTCGTTCCACTAAGGATATGAAATATATAGAGAGTGTCTTCCTGGCAGATATTTAGCAAGGAAACTTACTTATTCTCTTTCTTCTAGTTTTAAGGATAAAGTCAACTTCATGATGTGGTGGCTCAAAGGGCTAAGACATTGCGCTTGTTGATCAGAAATGTCAGCAGTTCGCCGGTTCAAATCCCTAGCACCGCGTAACGGAGGGAGCTCCCGTTACTTGTCCCAGCTTCTGCCAACCTAGGAAGTTCGAAAGCAGATAAAAGATGCAAGTAGAAAAATAGGAACCACTGTTGGTGGGTTCTGTGGTGGGAACCACAGCGTTTCGTGTGCCTTCGGCATTGAGTTCTGCCAGCCACCGTGACCACGGAGACGTCTTCGGACAGCGCTGGCTCTTTGGCTTTGAAACGGAGATGAACACCGCCCCCTAGAGTCCGGAACGACTAGCACACATGTGCGAGGGGAACCTACCTTTAAACTTCATGAGAAGCAAAATAGCTTTCTCTCTTCATTGGGTTTGTACTTTGGTTCATTTTGGGCCAAGGGTTGCTGGGAATTCTGAGTTGTGTCCCCATCGCCGTAGGAAAACCTGATCTAACGACAGGTAGTCCTCGACTTATGGCCGCAATTGAGCCCAAAATTTCTTAACAGTTGTTAAGCGAGTTTTGCCCCATATTATGACTTCCCTTGCCACAGTTAACTGAAGCATTGCACCCGTTAGTAACAGTTGTGAAGAGAATCTGGCTTTCTTTTGACCTTGCTTGTCAGAAGGTGGCAAAAGGAGATCACATGGGTCACTACTGTCATAAATATGAGTCGGTCGCCAAGAGCCTGAATTTTGATCACATGGCCACGGGGAGGTCCCACTTGGCAACGGTGTGAAAAATGGTCATAAGTCACTTTTTTCAGTGGTGGTGTAACTGAATGAATGTAAGTTGAGGTCTACCTGTATTGTGCAATGTGCTTCTTTATTGTTTACCTGTCTGCAGGGGGGGGGGTTACACTGTCACGGGTAGGCAGTGCCATTCTCCCCCCCCCCTTCTTTTTTTTATAACACATGGTTAGCTTACAGAAACGGTTGGCTTATCGATTTGTTGCTTGGTTGATGGCTAAAAAATCACTTTCCCGATTGCAGCCCCCGTGGAAGGCTAGCGCCTTTGATGCGTATCAGTCTGGGTGTGTATATAAATATATATATATATACACACACACGCTAATGTGGATGTGCCAGACAACACGTTGATTTAATTGTCTGTAAATTGATGGGCTCTTCCCACGAGGCTTTAGCTGGCCCCTGTGACTGGCAGCCCCACATAGGAGGGGGGGCTCTTCAAAAGAGGGAAACCGGATTGCCCCTTCCCAGTTGTCGTGCCATTGATTTATTGGTGGGCCTCCATAAATAATTCGCCACCCGATCCCGTAGACTTACCAGAAGCTGATCTATAGCGTTGTAGTCTTCCCTTCTTCCCTTGGGTTGTTGGGTTATGGATGGCATCCATTGTTCCGGACTCTGGAAGAAAACCTGTGCTCAGGATTTAAAATAAAAATAAAAATCTGTATTTAGCGGTAGATCTTTTGCGACAAGTTGGTGTTGCGGGGGGCAAGGCCCCCCCCTTCTTTGTTGGCGACGTTTCCATTCTACAACCCAGTCTCTATTATGTATTGGGTCTCTCTTTATTTACTGGAACGAAAGCAGCGACTCTTAACGTAACTCCTAAAACACAAATCCGAAACCCCGTGTAAATTAGATAACAGTTCCGGTAACTGGTGGGATGACTCTGCTGGGTCCCCCATTATCCTGCAGTGTATTGGGCTTCCTTGTTCGTAGTGCTTAGCACTTTTCAACCGCTGATCTCGCTGCAGAAGCAAATAATAAATGCAAACATTTACATTTTGGTCTTATAAAGAAAGAAACCTCAGTCCTTTGATCATGTTTTATCGTGGCTTCTCAGTGGCCTGTCTCTAGGGGAAGTGGCGTCACTGTGATTATTATTGCTGAGACCACTCAAGCACAAGGACTGAGAATGGAGGGGGATAGGATGCAAGCCATAAGTAGGGATGTGTTAGGGTACTAAAGTAGAAAGGGACTTAGAAAAAGACTTGGAAAAAAAGGGGGGGGGGTTAGTCCCCTCAGGAGGAAAAGAAAGGAGAGGGGGGGCTGCTGCTGAGAGAAGATGGAAGGATAGGAACAGGCGACGAGGAAAAATAAGAACTTTTTCAGTCTGTAGAGAGTCTCCGTCCTCCAGATCACGGTTGTCCCAGGAGGCAATCTTGTTTTTTTTTCTTTTGAAGTCGTCGTGCTTCTCATCCACGTTCTTCAGCTCTGACAGGATAGTGGATAAAAGCTAATAGGGCGGATCAATCCTTCCTTTCCCCACCATCCTGTCAGAAGCTGAAGAAGCTTCTTGGATGAGAAGTCCAGTGGCCTCCTGAAAGAAAAAAGCACCATTGGGAGCTTTTCAGCCCCGTCCCTGCCACGGTGTGCAACCTCAGCTGGACAGTTGACCTAAGGAAGGGAGGATGACCTCTATAGTCAGTAAAGAGAGGATCGAGGGCTGTTTGGCTAGCAGGAATGGCCTTTATGTCGCCAGGCCAGGCCAGTTACATCGAAGAGCCCTTGGAGATCCCATCACTGTGTTTTGAGGGAAGTCATGGGAGTGGGCATAGCAGCATCAGAGGATTAGACCGGGCAAAGACTGTTATTCTCATTCCCAACATGGGGGAAAAAGAGCCATCTGACTCCACCCTCGTCTGCTTGTTAATACCAGGCAAAACTCATATTATGAAGGTGTTCAATTGGGAATAGTTAGTGCAGGCATTTATCAAGCTAAATTCTACTAGTTTAGCTGGCCGTAGGGATGGTTCTTAGAAAGAGAGGATGGCAAAAGAAGGATCCGCAATACTCAAAAGTTGGTTGAAAAAAATACCGGTAATGCTCGATTTAGGACCCAACAGTTGAGCCCAACATTTCTGAACGTCGCTAAGTGAGTTTTGCCCCATTTGACAATGTTGTTAAGTGAATCACTGCAGTGGTTAAGTTAGTCACCCGGTTGTTAAATGAATCTGGCTCCCCGGTGGACTTTGGCTTGTCAGAAGGTCACTAAAAGGGAATCACGTGACCCCGGGACACAGCAATCGTCGTAACTAGGAGTCGTAACTATTAATTTTGAGCACGACATCCTGGGGATGCTGCGATGGTCACAAGTGTGAAAAACGGTTGTAAATCCCTTTTTTCAGAGATGTAGCTTTTCAACGGTCACTCAAGTCAAGGGCTCACCTGTACAAGTGACTCTGGATCAGGCTCCAAGGAAGGATTGAGTGGGGCTCGGTCCTAGATTCTTTGCTGCTCAACCTATTTGTTGGTGAGTTAGAAAATTCCAAATTTTCAGATGACACAAAACGTGTGTGGTGTGTGTGTGTGTGTGAGGGGGTAGCAAGCATCTTAAAGGACCCCATCGAAATTTGGGAAGGTCTTGTTAAGCAGGAGTAGTGAGACAATCCACCAAGTGAATTTGAACATAAAATCCTACATTTAGGAAAGAGGAAAGGCCCGAGTTTATGAAAGTAGAGCTGGTGCCAAAAATGAGTTTTAGGAATGGGATTCTTTTTGGTGAACAGAATAGGGGTGTTAAGAGACTTCTACATGCAATAGGGGGATGCTTTACGCTGCTTAAAAGTCCCCCCCCCTTTGGTTTATGAAAGTAAAAAAGCTACATTAAGTCTGTAATATTTTGACGTATGGTAGCGTATTCGTAAAGAACGAAATGCCCGTTTTGTGGTTGTGTCATGTGCTTTGCGACTTTGCCCCCCATCACGGCTGTTGGGGGCATGAAATCTTACCTGCTAAGCAGCAAAACTTCTGACTTCCTTCTCTAGATTGTGAGATTGTGTCCCTGGCTCCTCTGAAGCTAGGAGAGCTGGTTATTTCTTTGTTCGATTTCTATCCTGCCTTTTTGCTTGCGAGGTGCGCAGGATGTCCCCCCCCCTCCCATTTCCCCCCCATTCAACAACAACCTTGTGAAGTAGGATGGGATGAGAGAGCGGGATTGCCCCCAAAGCCACTCAGGGAGCTTCCCAAAATTGAGGAGGGGGCCAGCATCTATGACAGGGGAAATTGGGGCTTTGAATTTAGCCCCAAAGCTGCGTTTTACTATCTCCCAAGGGAGGAGATGATTTTTAAGGCATTGTCTGCTTCAACTGGCTTGCTGGCCTCATCCTGGAAACGTCTTAGTTTATTTTAGCCGGTTTTTCGAAGCTGCCTCTCAGGTGGCAGTTCCCGCGGGCAAATTAGGAGGCTGTGGAAATATGCTAAAACTTTTTGGTTTTCCACTTCGGCACAATTGGAACCAGATTTTGATGGGCTTTTGAGGAAGAGGAAGGGGGGTGGGATAAGGAAGGCGAGGACAATAGAAAGAAAGGGAAGAGGGAAGGGCAATGGAAAAGAGGAAAGGAAAGGAAAGGCGAAAGAGGGAGGGAAAGGAAGAGAAACGGAAGAGAAAGAAAAGGAAAGAGGGAAGGGGAAAGGAAAGAGGGAAGGCAAGGGAAGTGCAGGCAGTGGCGAAAGAGGGCCAAGAGCAGAGCCTCTCTAAGGGATGGCACTTCAGAAGAAAGAAAGTTGGTAGAAGAGGGGAGGGAAGGCGGAGTGAGGCCCCTGGGCAAAGGGTGGACGGGACCTGAGAGGAGATTTTTTAAAAAAGTGCCCGCCAGTTTTTTAAACAAATTGCAGCCCCAAACAGCCCTAGAAACACTTAAAACTGGCCTCTGCTCCGGTTTTTCCCAAGCTGCCACTTAATTCTGGACCCAGCCCTCCTTTTCCCTCTGCGGTCTCTCGCTTCCCCCCCCCCCAATGTACATTTCTTCCCCCTCCCTCCTTCGCAATGCCCAAAGGCCTGGGAATCCCCGTGCCCTGACCTCACCCAGCTTGTAAGGGCAGAGTTTGCAAACCGGCGGGGATTGTGTGTGTGGGGGGCTGTCATTCCCACCCCCCACCCCCGGCAGGGCTCCTTGCCAGGGGATGCTCTTGTGGTCTGGTAACCGCCTGGAAGACAAACACCCCCCCCCTGCTGTCCGTCCCCCCCTTTCCTGTTCACAGCAACAGGCTGGAGTTGACAGCTGGCTGTCAGGCTCCTTTTCGAAAAAACCCCTTCGATGGTGGAGAAGGCTGGTGGAGAAGGCGCAGAGTTTAGAAACGTCCCAGCTCACTTCTTTTCCCCATGGACGCACGGGACAGATTTTTGAAGACAAAATCGAGCCTTCCTGCCCCCCCCTAATCCATAAATCTTCCCTGCGTCACCAAATAGGCATTTCCCCCCCCCTCCACTTCTCCTTACCGCTCCCTTCCCCCGCACTTTTTAAAAAAAAAATATATTTATTTATCCTCCCCGATTAAGATTTCTCACTAATGGGAAATGGCTGTTATTCTCTCCGCCATTAACTGACATAGATTAAAAAAAGGCCCCCGTTCTTTTATTATTATCATCAGTTATTTTTGCTTTTCAAATTGGCTGCCCAGTTTTTCTCTCTTCCCCCCCCCCCCTTTTCCTTTTTAGTATTAACTTGAAACACATAAAACGCTGTTTGTCTAAGTAGGCTTGGTTTATTATAATTTGCAGTTATGGCTACTCATCTGCATTCCTTCTCTCTCTCTCTCTCTCTCTCTCCCCTCCCCTTCCCATTTCCTCCCCAAATCCTTTGTTAGCTTTATATAATATATATTTTCAAGGTAGGGAGTAGAAATATCACGTGTGTGGAAAATTCTAGTTGATTGCCTGCCAAATATAAGAATCTTCTGCGCATGTGTGCCAATATTATGATTAGAAGTGGGGGGGCGGTGGGGGGTGGGGGGTGGAGAAGCAGGGGGAGCAAGAAAGCGTGGAAGAAGTAGGCAGAGAGAGAGAGAGAAAAAAAGATTGATAGATGAATTAGAAATTGACAAGAGTTGTGGGGGAGGGGGTGTCTGGCTTAGAAACCCTATCCTGATGTATTTCGGGGCCCCCTCCTCTGCTATTTGTCAATCCCATCCCATCAGAAGCGGAAGGAAGGTGGCGTTGTAAGAGGGGGAAATGCAACAAGGTGAAGCTTCTTTGGAGGATTCAAGAGATAAATGTTGTATTGTCAGAAGGAGCTAGGGTTGGGCCAGATGCACAAAAAAAATGTAATATATGTGTGGGTGTGGGGGTGGGTGGGATGGGAAGTGGAGGATGGTGGTGGGGTGGAATGTCATCCTTGCACCCCTTATTCACGAAGTTGAACGGGTTTTTTTTTTCCTTTTTTTGTTGGAACCGAAAAGGGGGCGACAAGCTTCCATTTATCTGCAAGATGCTTTGTTGTGTGTGTGTGTGTGTGTGTTTTATAACAGCATAATAATACTTGCTCGGCTGAGCAAGGATTGTATTGTAAATGCTTCCCATGCTTCCTCTCCCCTCCCCCTTTCTCCCTTCCCCATTTGAGAGGATGCCTGCAATGGAGCATTGGTTAAGCCCAATGCCTGCCTGAACCCTTGCTTTTAATTGGGAAGGGGGGGGAATAGATTATTCCCCCCCCCAATTGCCTTGTGAGTGGGAAAGAAAGCCCCTGTGGCAAGGGGGGAGAGCCCACGTATCTCGGCTCTTTGACAAAGAGAGGAGGGTGGGCGTGTGTGTGTGTGAGTGTGAGGGGGGGGGAAGAGAACCGGGTCTGAAATAGGACGAGGGGATTGGGCACACAATGCCCAGTGTCTCCCCGCAGGCCTGATTTAGCTCCGGGGAGTCTATTTTAGACTTTGGCAGGCTTTTTCGATGGAGGGAGGGCTGGCGTTGGTTGGCAGGAGCGAAGCCGTTGGGATATAAAACGATCAGGTTGGGTCGGAAAAGGCTGGATGGGTACCAAGACCTGTCACCCGCTCTGTTGACCTACCGCGGTTGGGCACAGCCTTCTCTTTCCCCTGCCCCACTCATCATGCCGGCGGCTTCCTCCTCCTCCTCCTCCTGCCTGCCTTCCTCCCCTGTCTGTTTAATCTTTTGACCTGAAGGGACTCCCCCTGCGGGAGCACAAGGAGGGCCCCACTTTAGCCTCCCGCCGTCCCGTTTAGCCTGCGACCTCTTCGGCAGTGCGGTTGGCGCGGGGAGCCAATTAGTGCCAGCTGTGATTTATACAGGAGCTTCTGTGTGTGTCCTGTGGGTTAGGGAGGCGGGGTGGAAGGCACAGGAGCGGGTTGGCGATGGAGGGGGCGGGCAAGGGCAAGGCGTAAGACACCCCCCCCTCTCCCCTCCGACAACACATTGTGTTGTAGGTCATCCAGCAGACATGGGGTGGCAGCGACTCCCGGCTGCCCCGATGGTCTCTCTCTCTCTCTCTCTCGCAGCAGCGTTGAAGGCTTTTATTTCTGTACTTCCTGTGCCGTCTGTCTGGGCTGGGACTCATCCATCACTGCCAATTGCAGGGATTTATGGGGAAGGGGGCTAAGTCTGGGCCGCCAGCGTGGGCCGGATCCAGCCATTAAGCACCACATGACGTGACTTTGAGACGATACCACCCCCCCCTTGGGAAGCGAAGCCAGGAAATGTCCCTGGTGACTTTGTGACAAAGCTTTGGGTAGGGAAATTGGAAAAGACATCGGAAAGTCGCTTTGTGGTGGGTTTTTTGTGTGTGTGGGTCGGAGAGTGACTTTGCATCTTCGACGTATTGATCCTCGCGGGGGTCTGCTGTGCGATGGGATCGGTGACGGCGTCGGCGTCCTTCCAACCTAACGGATCAGGAAGCCGCCCCGCGGGCTCATTTTTCCCTGAAGGGGGTTGTAAGTTAAGGATGAAAATACTTAAGTTGATAGAGGGTCCCTCCTGCTTGAGCAGGGGGTTGGACTAGAAGACCTCCAAGGTCCCTTCGATCCCTTCCAGCTCTATCCTGATTACATATTTGTCTGAAATAGTATATAGGGCCTCCTGCTTGAGCAGGGGGTTGGACTGAGAAGGTCCCTGCCAGCTCTATTCTGATTTGAGTCATTGATTGAAATAGAGGCAGTCCTTGACTTACAATGTTGGTTTAGTGACCGGAATTAACAACGGCACTGAGAAAAGTGACTTTTATGACCGTTGTCCCATATCTGTGATCCTTGCAGCGTCCCCACAGTCCCGTGACCATAATTGAGGCAGCTGGCAACTGGCTCCGATGTAGGATGGTTTTAGCGTCTCCTGGGGGGTCACGGGATCCCCTTTTGCAACCTCCTGACCCACAAAGTCAATGGGGAGGCCAGATTCACTTAGCGACCGTGTGACTAACTTCACTTAACCACCGTGGCAAGAAAGCTTGTAAAAAAAGCGGCAAAATCCGCTTAGCAATGGTCTTGCTGAACAATGGAAATTTTTTGACTCCGATGAGGTCGTAAGTCGAGGACTGCATGTGTTTTTATGTCAAATAGATTCACAGTGGAGACAGAACTGTTTTTTTTTCTTTCTTTCTTTCTTGATAGTTGGTGGTAACTCAGGTTGCCGGGATTCAGTGCTGAATTTTGGGGCCAGGATCCCCAATATATTGGGGGGCTGCAGAAGAAGAGTTTGATCACCTTGACAAGGTGATCAGTTCCTGTTTTAAATGCTAATTTAAAATGCTAAATAAAAGTCGGGACTTTTGAGCCTTCCCGGTACGTAACTTTCTGGGTTTGAATTAGAATTAAAATTAGAATCACAGAGTTGGAAGGGGGCCTTGCAGGTCTTCTAGTCCAACCCCCTGCTCAGGGAGGAAACCCTAGACCATTCCAGACAAGTGATTGTCCAAACTCTTCTTAAACCCTTCCAGCGATGAAGCACCCACAACTTCTGGTGGCAGGCTGTTCCATTGGTTAATTATCCTCCCTGTTGGGAAGTTTCTCCTTAATTCCAGCTTGCTTCTCTCCTTGATGAATTTCCACCCGTTGCTTCTTGGTCCTTCCCTCGGGTGCTTTGGAGTATAGCTTGACTCCCTCTTCTTTGGGGCAGCCCCTCAAATATTGGAAGATTGCTATAATGTTACCCCAAATCCTTCTCTTCATTAAACTAGACATCCCCCAGTTCCAGCAACCATGGCTTCCTGCCTAAGCAGGGGGTTGGACTAGAAGACCTCCACGGTCCCTTCTAACTCATTCTGTTCTGTTATATGGGCATTGAGATCTCTTTTATGCTCAATTGATGGAGTAGAGATCAGATGGGATCCTTCTCATTTTGGGCTGATTACAGATGGGTCTTTGCTTCGTTTAGATTCTAGATCGGGGTCTCCAAACGTGGCAACTTGTGGACTTCAACTCCCAGAATTCCCCAGCCGGCATGGGGGGAAACCCTGGGAGTCGAAGTCCACAAGTCTTTCAAAGTTTTCCCAAGTTTGGAAACCCCTATTCTAAATTAAGACTTGTGTAGTAATTTTACACGAGATATATAAATAGTCCTCAAGGAGTGGTGCGGTGGCCTAGAATATATCTGCTGAACAAAATTCCGCATTGGCAACAGGAAGAGCATCCGGCCATTAAAACACTCTGCTATCTCCGCTCAGTTGCCCAGACTCCATCCCGCAAGGGATTATGGGGTCATTAAATGAAGATGATGATGATATAAATAGTCCTCAAGTTATAACTGGTTGTTTAATGAATGTTTGGGGCTATGGCTCAGAAAGGATGATTTTTAGGCTTGTAAAGCGTTTCTCATCCTTAAAATCTCTCCTTTTCTCTCTCTCTCTCTCTCTCTCTCTCTCTCTCTCTCTCTCTCTCACTCTCATTCACTCACTCACACACACACACACACACACACACACAGACACACACACACACACACACGGACATGACCCCATGTTTGTTTGCTTGGCGACCAGTTTCACATGTACAACTTTTGCAGTATCCCACAGCCCTGTAACCGCCATTTGTGATCCTCTTTTGCCAGTTTCCGACATTTCGGAGAGTAGGTTCACACTTAACGACCGTGTGATTTGCTTAACTACTCTGTGCCTCGGACCTATGACTTCTTGGTTCTCTTAACGGACCTCTGTAAAAAAATGGGTCCAGTCATATGGTCGCCTCAAACTTTTAAATGCCTTTGCCATGAGGGCTCACGGCAGGATCTCCGGTCCCAACGGTGGTCGTAAGTCAAGGACTACCTGTAGAAAGAATTCTAGCCGGCGTGCAATGGAGACGAAAGCTCATATTTCTCCTGTATATAATGTCATATTCCCCGCAGGCGGTGAATTAGCGCATCGGGGCTTAGTCGTAATTTATCTTGCGTTCCAGTTTAACGCGGGGGATACCTAGGACTGTGATCAGCCGGTCCCTGGCTTTAAATCACTCAGGTAAATTAAAATACAGCCAAGATCTCAGCCGTGGGTCGATTTCAACTCCCAGAATTCCCCAGCCGGCTTTCAAAACTCACTTTAACAACTGTCTCGCTTAGCGATGGACATTTTGGGCTCGATAAGTGGGTCGTGAGTCAAAGGGGCTCTTCCCCCCCCCCCAAAGAGGCAATTGGACTTGTTTTTTCCTTGAACTCGTTTTGCTTCTCATCCAAGAAGCTTCTTCAGCTCTGTCTTAAGTCAACGGAGATTGTCCATCATTCAGGTTCCAAAGATGGTTTTTCCAAAGGCAACAGAACTTCCGTGGTTTTTTTTTTTGCTTGAAGAGGTTTCGCTTCTCATCCAAGAAGCGTCCTCGGTTCTGAACGGATGGCGGAGAATGGAAGGATTTATATTTATATAGGATGGCGGCAAGGAATATTAATCCTTCCATTCTCCACCATTCGTTCAGAACTGAATGAGAAGTGAAACCTCTTCAAGCAAAAACTTAAAAGTGCCGGTTGCCTCTTGAAAAAGCACCAGCTGGACCATGAAAGGAAAAGGGGAGAACTAACAGAAAGGTTAATTTTTATCTAGCATCCCATATTTGTTTTTGTTTTTTTAATTAATCTAGGTTTATTTACAGGCAGTCCTCGACTTAGCAACAATTCATTTAGTAGACCGTTCAAAGTTACAATAATTATTATATTCACTCTCCTAGATATAGAGAGTTCTCGTATGAAATCATATCAGATTTCATTTTTGTTCTGGCTTTACCTTGTCTTTGTCCTGGCCATGCTTTTTGGGAACACAGGCAGTCCTCCACTTACAACAGCTCATTTAGTGACCAAAGTGACAACAGCACTGAAAAAAAGGGACTTAACGACCGCTTTCCCCACTTAACGACCGTTGCAGCATCCTCCGTGGTCACGTGATCAAAATTGAGATGCTTGGCAACTGGTTCCTATTTATGACGGTCGCAGCATCGTGGGGTCACGCAACCCTCCTTTGTGACCTTCTGACAAGCTGGATTCACTTAACAGCCGGGTTACTGGTTAGTGTACATTCAAAATGACAAATGTTCTATTTTCTATTCTGTTAATATTCTATTCTACTTTATTCTGTTCTATTTTATATTCTGTTCTATTCTGCTATTCTTTTCTATTCTTCCTCATTCTGTTCTGTTCTAATCTATTCTATTCCATTCCATTCCATCTATTCTTCCTCATTCTATTCTGTTCTATTCTAATTCTATTAATTCTGTTCTATTCTTTTCCATTCCATTCTATTCTTCCTCATTCTATTCTGTTCTATTCTAATTCTATTAATTCTGTTCTATTCTATATTCTCTTCTATTCCATTCCATTCCATTCTATTCTATTCTAAATTCAAATTGTGGTCCCATGTGAAGGCCCGCTCTGTATTTCCAACGGATCAAAGCAGTGCCTGTGTCATTCCTGGTGATGGTGAACTCAACCGTCGGCTTTTAAGAGTGTCACCTGGCTGGGCTGCCTTTGAACCTCGCCTCGAACCTGTCGCGGGAACCGAACCTGAAAGGCCCATCATGCAGAGTACAGAAGCCGTTGATCTTCGCATGGTTTTTCTGACTGCATGAAAAGCCAGACGTTCAGCCAAGGCAAGCATGCGAGGTGTTCAGAGGTCTTGTTTGGATGGGTGGGTAGGCAGAAAGATTGAATGAAGGCTTAAAGGTTTCGGAGAAAGCTGCAGGCGTAAAACAGCACTTTAAAATCCAGGCAATCCTTTGTCTAAAACCGAGGCGCCCCCTAAATGCCCGCGGGATGGTCAGCTATCCCGTAAGGATTACGGTTGTCTAGGCTGTTGAACCCGAATGGGAAAAGGGCCCCCGTCTGTTCCCCCAGGAATTTGGAACATAGAATCCTAGGGCTGGAAGGGACCTCTGAGGTCCTGTAATCCAACCCCCCCTGTACAAGCCGGAGAACCTACGCAAGTATTCCCCGACTTACGAGCCCCATATTTCTGTTCCCAAGTGAGGCAGTTGTTACGTGAATTCTCCCTCATTTTTTTGCAACCTTTTCTTGCCCGAGGTGTTAAATGAACGGCTGCAGTTGTCAGAGGAGTGAAAAGGGTGCGAAGTGAATCTGTCTTCCTTCTGCTTGTCGGAAGGTTACAAAAGGGGGATGATCCCATGATCTCAGAACGTCATAAATACGTGTCAGTTGCCAAGCGTCTGAATTTTGATCGCGTGACCATGGGGACACCACAACAGTTGCGAAAAACGGTCGTAAGTCACTGTTTTTCAGTGCCGTTGTAACGGTCGATATCTACGGAGATTCTCAGTCATCCAGGTCATGGTTATCCCAAACCATGCTTGCTTTTTTCTTGAAGCAAGTGGACTTTCTGGGTTTTTTTCCTAGAAAGACATTTCTCTTCCCATCCCAGAAGCTTCTTCAGTTCTGACTGGATGGTGAGGAAGGATTGATACTCCTTGCAGACAGCTGGTCATTTGCATCCTTTTCAGAGGGTCGTTGAGGCCACTTGGAGTCCCAAAGGTGCTTTTTTTCAAGAGGCAAGTGGACTTTCTGTTTTATTTTTTTCTTTGAGGACATTTTGCTTTTCATCCGAGGAGCTTCTTCGGCTCTTGACTGGACGGTGGTGGGGAGGGGAAGGATTTCATTTCCTTTCAGCTTGCAGACAGCTGGTCATTTGCATCCTTTTTAGAGGGTCGTTGAGGCCACTTGGAGGTTTATTTGTGTCTTCTTTAAAGACCTTTCGCTTCTCCTCCAAGAAGCTTCTTCTGCTCTGACTGGATGGTGGGGGAAGGGAAGGATTGATCCTCCTTGCAGACAGCTGGTCATTTGCATCCTTTCAGAGGGTCATTAAGGCCACTTGGAGTCCCCAAAGGTGCTTTTTTTCAAGAGGCAATTGGACTTTCTGGGTTTTTTTTCCTAGAAGACGTTTCCTTTCCCATCCAAGAAGCTTCTTCAGTTCTGACTGGATGGTGAGGAAGGATTGATACTCCTTGGAGACAGCTGGTCATTTGCATCCTTTTTAGAGGGTCATTAAGGCCCTTTGGAGTCCCAAAGGTGCTTTTTTTCAAGAGGCAAGTGGACTTTCTGTTGTTTTTTTTTCTTTTGAGGACGTTTTGCTTTTCATCCGAGGAGCTTCTTCGGCTCTTGACTGGACGGTGGTGGGGAGGGGAAGGATTTCATTTCCTTTCAGCTTGCAGACAGCTGGTCATTTGCATCCTTTTTAGAGGGTCGTTGAGGCCACTTGGAGGTTTATTGGTGTCTTCTTTAAAGACCTTTCGCTTCTCCTCCAAGAAGCTTCTTCTGCTCTGACTGGATGGTGGGGAAGGGAAGGATTGATCCTCCTTGCAGACAGCTGGTCATTTGCATCCTTTCAGAGGGTCATTAAGGCCACTTGGAGGTTTGTCTGTGTCCTCAGGGTCACCTGAGTGGTGCAAAGAAATGTGGAGCCTTCTTGGGACTGCTGAAAGGACACAGACAAACCTCCAAGTGGCCTCAACGACCCTCTAAAAGGAGGCAAATGACCAGGGGTCCGCAAGGCGTATAATATATAAATCCTTTCCCCACCACCGTCCAGTCAGAGCCGAAGAAGATTCTCGGATGAGAAGCAAAACGTCCTCAAAAGAAAAAAAAATCCAGTTGCCTCTTGGAAATAAAAAGCACCTTTGGGACTCCAAGTGGCCTCAATGACCCTCTAAAAAGAATGCAAATGACCAGCTGCCCACAAGGCGCATAAATCCTTCCCTTTGGTTTTTGTTAAGCGGTGACAGCAGGTGATGGATGGGCGCTTCCGATTTGGAGGGGCGGGGGGAACCTTCCCAATGTTGACACTCGGTTGGGGGACGCCCCCACATTAATCACAGCCGGGTTAACGGCCGAGGCTCCCTTGCCCGTTTTGTCTCGGTGAGGCGGCTGAGAAATCGCCGGAGGGGGCTCCGTGAGTCTCTGGAGCATTTAATTACCGCCGAGGTAGACGTAGCTGTCCTGCGATATTAATGGAGTCGGTTCGGCTGCCTGTCGATACGGATCTTCCCTCCGTGCGCGGAGGGGGAAGAAGAGCGGGAGGTTACAAAACTTGTTGGAGGAAAGGAGGATGGAAGGGATTAATGGCCTCTCCTCCTCCTCCTCCTCCTCTTCGGCAGCTGTGAGGTGGAGTTGCTTCTGATTTACAACAATGGGGAACGAGAGGGGAGCTGGCCCCGGTGACTCCTATTAAGGAGTTACATTGCGTTTGCCGTACCTGCAGCATCAAAAGGGACTAGTGCCACTGGTGGCTCTTAACACTTTGTACCAGGCCTTGGGAAATTGGGAGCCTGACCCCTTTCTAGGGGTGGTTGTGTTGTTAACTACATGTTTTCTCCCCCCACTATCTCTGGAAGGGGGGAAGTTCTAATGCACTCTGGCCATAATAAGCCTAGGAGATGTAGGAGAAGGAGCTTGGAGAGTAGGGTTGAGAGTAAAAAAACACCCGTTAAAAAGGCGGAAATAGTAATTGAACTTGCCTGGATAAGGCTGGCAATGCAGGATTCGAATAGAAGAGAATGCTTGTAACTCAGGGTTGAATGGTGGGAGTTCTTGGCGCTCTTGAGCTGGGTTGTTTCCTTGCATGGCCCAGCTATGAAACATCATGGCGGTAGTGGGAGGGGTGGTGGCGGGCAGAGAGAAAGATTTGTGGAATGGGGAAAGGGGAAGGATAACTACGAGGTCCTTGGTGCTGTCTGAAGTTGGTGGTTTTCTCACAGACGTTTCATGACCCAACTAGGGAACATCATCAGTGCTAGAAGGGAGTGGGGTTTGCGGAGAGGAGGAGTAGGTGAAGGACTGTGGGGTCCTTGGTGGTCTCTGAGCTTGGTGGTTTTCTCACAGACGTTTCATGACCCAACTAGGGAACATCGTCAGTGCTACGCGGGATTGGGGTTTGGGAGGAGGAAGAGGAGGAGGAATGTGGGCTCCTTGGTGCTCTCAGTTTGGTGGTTTTCCTGCAGACGTCTCATGACCCAACTAGTGAACATCATCAGTGCTAGAAGGAAGTTAATCAGCACTGACGATGTTCCCTTGCTGGGTCGTGAAACGTCTGCAAGGAACCCCCAAACTCAAGAGACCGCCAAAGACCACCCAGTTGTCTGTTTCGACGTTCCCTCGCTGCTCTTCCCTGCCTGGCCCTTTCCGCGCTGTGGGGTGCCTTTGCTGGCAGAGAATCCAGCCCCTCGGAGGGTTGGCGGCAAGGCTCCAAGAGGACCCCCTCTTGTCCCTCGCCATTGAGCTCGGACGTGGCGCTGAAGCGGTCTCAAAGCAGGTGGTCTCCTTCTGTCGTCTGTCTGTCTTTTTCTTTTTGACGCCTGGGGATCCTTTCCCCCCGTTTTGTATTCCAGACGACGAAGAGGAGGATTTGTGCAGCTTAGAGAGTCCCCTCGTCGTCAAGAAGAAGAAACGAGGGCCGAGGAAGCAGAAGGAGAACAAGCCGGGGAAACCCAGGAAGCGCAAAAAATTAGTAAGTGCCCCCTAACCGAAGCCTTTTTCTCCCTCTCCCACGCGGACCCGTATCCCGTATCGTTGGCGCGTGTATACTATTGCGCCAAGCCAATTCGCCAATAGGACGACTTCTTTAGCGGCGTCCGTTCCTAACCTTAGGTAGAGGAGAACCAGTTTTGGGGCATGGGGGCGGGGTGGGGAAATGGAAGCCGTGCCAGGATTTCTGGCCTTGGTTCTCACCCGCGCAGGGGAGTTGGATCTCCTGTAGTCCTAGCGATGCCTCAATCGGTTCAGAATTGTGTCGGCCAAGAACACCAATTTGAGCCAAGGTGGCGCAGTGGTTAAATGCAGCACTGCAGGCTACTGCTAGATCAGCAGTTCAGCGGTTCAAATCTCACCGGCTCAGGGTTGACTCAGCCTTCCATCCTTCCGAGGTGGGTAAAATGAGGACCCAGATTGTTGGGGGCAATATGCTGACTCTCTGTAAACCGCTTAGAGAGGCCTGAAAGGGCTATGAAGCGGTATATAAGTCTACTGCTATTGCTATATTGCTATTGCTATTGCTCTCCTGTGGGTGACTGCATCGGCAGCCAGTTTCCTTCCAAATATTGGTGGTCACTGGGAAAAGGGGGTCCTTCCCAGAGGTGGGATTCACCCCGGTTCTATGGCATCACTTTTTTTAAAGCCCAAAGCGCATGCGCAGAAGGCCCATGCGGTCACATTTGCGAACCACCCCCTGGCCCTTCCAAGACCCTGGTCCCAGGCCACGTAGCGCCGGGAGCCAAGTTACTTGAAGGCCCACCTTTTTCCCAGTGACATCTATGTGACTCACCAGAGCAGGGAGGCAGGAGATGTTAGGGGTCTCCTTCCTTGAGTGGGACTCAAAAGAAGGGCCTTCTCTCTCCCTCTCTGCAGAGATAAGATCCCCCCCCCCCTTTTGATGCCCTCTTCCAAGTCCCGGGGACCCTAGAATTAGACCATCAAGGGGTCGGCATAATTGCTGTTTGCCAGAAGGATTTATTGCGGGGAAGGGAGTTGGGCAGATTATATACATGTTCTTAATAAATAATAAAAATTGCTGGGTGTGAAAAGGTTCTGCCTGGGTCAGAGGCATAGCGGATGGATGAAATAGCAAAAAAAAAAAAGATCGCATTTTCACTTTTAATCACACAACAGCCCGAAGTAAAATCTGTTCTTAGTTTCTTTCGCGCTTAGAACGAGTTTTTATTGTTGTAAAAAATTGCCATTGTAATCTACCGAGTTTCCCCGAAAATAAGACATGGTCTTATTTTCTTTGGATTCCCCCACCCAAAATAATTATTTTTGGGGTGGTCTTATAACTTTTGACGTGCAGGAAGCGGCGAGTGCGGTCACCTCATGGCTGCTGGTGTGTTGCAATATTTTTTTGGGGGGAGGGCTTATTTTCAGGGGAGGGCTTATTTTAGCGCACGCGCTCGAAAGCCCAATTGAGTTTATTATCCAGGGAGGCCTTATTTTCGGGGAAAACGGGGTATGTTTCTGACTTACAAGCTGCCCAGAATCATTGGGTGAGATGGGGCGGCTATAGAAATCAAACAAAATAAATATCTGTGTAAATCAGAGGTGGGGAAAGATGGCCCCTTTACCACCTGCGGATTTCGACTACCCAGAATTCCCCGAGCACGGCTGGCTCAGGAATTCTGGGAGTCGAAGTCCACGGGTCATAAAGAGGCCATCTTTCCCCACCCCCTGGTGTGTGGAGCGTTGGAAGCTTTTCTGCATCTCCTCTTCGCATTGACCAAAAAAATCCCCCCAGACTGTTTCATTCGTTTGCCAAGTCGTTATGTCACAATGAAATCGGAAGGGGGGGGGGACTGTGGTCCTGGCACGGGGGGGGGGGGGGGGCTTCTTCTCCTCCGTGCTCAGCAGGGATAGCTGGCCTCTTAATTAATGCTAACGATCTCACTTCTTGCCTTGGGCTCTGGTTTTTTTTTTTTTTTTTCCCTTTTTCTTTTCCCCCTCTTGGCAGGTCAGTGAGGATGAGTTTGAGTCCGACCGAGAGGAGTATCGGGCCAAGTCGGAGAGCGGGGGCAGTGACTATGGGGGCGTTGGGAAGAAGAAACGGCGCAAACACCGGGAGAAGAAAGAGAAGAAGACCAAGCGGCGGAAAAAGACGGAGGAAGACGGAATGCAAAAGCCAAAGGTGGGAAGGATGCAGGGGGGCCTTGGATCCCTGTCGTCGTCGTCGTTGTCGTCGTCCTCCTCCTCCTCCTCCTCCTCCTCCTCCTCCTCCTCCTCCTCCTCCTCCTCTCTCCCTCTCCTCCTCCATGGCTGATGGGGTGGGGTGGAGTTGCCGGACAGTGAAAGCTCCAGCTCCACAGCTGTGTTGGGTGCTGCTTGTAATAGAAGAGTCTTCCCAGACCGCTCAGCTTCCCCTGGGAACAGACAGAAGAGGGTTTCATGGGGCTTAGGCGTGGGGAGGTCAGGCTAACGGCCCTTGCCACTACGCAAGGATTCAAGGCTACTTCCCCACTTGACTCCGCCTTGCCTTGCGTTTCCCAAATTCCCAACATGTACAAGAGCAATTAGCTTCAGGCTGAAAGGGGGGGGGGCTGATAGGACTCCCCCTCTGCTGATCCCCTATTTTTCTCCTGTGCTGCAAAAGAAAAGAGACTGAAGTCCTTTCTCTCCCTCCCTCGCTCTCCCTCTTTCTTTCATTCTTTCTTTCTTTCTTTCTTTCTTTCTTTCTTTCTTTCCTTTCTCTTTCTTTCTTTCCTATCTTTCTTGTCTTTTTCCTCCCTCCCTTTCTCTCTCTCTCTCTCGCTTTCTTTCCTATCCATCTTTCTTATCTTTTTGTCTCCTTCCTTCCTCCCCTCCCTCCCCTTCCTCTTTCTTGTCTTTTTCCTTCCTTCCTCCCCTTTTCTTTCTTTCTTTCTTTCTTTCTTTCTTTCTTTCTTTCTTTCTTTCTTTCTTTCTTTCTTTCTTTCTTTCTTTCTTTCCTATCCATCTTTCTTATCTTTTTGTCTCCTTCCTTCCTCTCCTCCCTCCCCTTCCTCTTTCTTGTCTTTTTCCTTCCTCCCCCTTTCTTTCTTTCTTTCTTTCCTTCTTTCTTTCTTTTCTTTCCTTCTTTCTTTCTCTTTCTTTCCTATCTTTCTTGTCTTTTTCCTCCCTCCCTTTCTCTCTCTCTCTCTCTTTCCTATCCATCTTTCTTATGTTTTTGTCTCCTTCCTCCCCTCCCTCCCCTTCCTCTTTCTTGTCTTTTTCCTTCCTTCCTCCCCTTTTCTTTCTTTCTTTCTCTCTCTCTCTCTCTCTCTCCTATACTTTCCTATCTTGTCTTTTTCCTCTTTCTTTCTTTCTTTCTTTCTTTCTTTCTTTCTTTCTTTCTTTTTTTCTTTCTTTCTTCCTTCCTTCCTTCCTTTCTTTCCTATCCATCTTTCTTGTCTTTTTGTCTCCTTCCTCCCTTCTGTCTCTCTCTCTGCCTCTACTTTGCTCTTTGGGGGGAATGTCCTGAGACTTTCTGTCCCTTCCTTCGAAGGTGGAGCAGAAGTCCTCGGCCCAGCTGCTCATGACTTGGGGCCTGGAAGACGTTGACCATGTTTTCACCGAGGAAGACTACCATACCTTGACAAACTACAAAGCCTTCAGCCAGTTTATGAGGTGGGTTCTTGCATATCAGCCGGTGGGCGAGGTGGTGGGGGGGGGGGCGAGGGAAACGCCACCCAGCAGGTTTTCAGGTTGATGGTTGAAATTTCTCACGGTCAAGTGATTACCATTTGCACTTTGCCCAGCCGGCTTCCGACAAGCAAAGTCAATGGGGGAAGTCGGACTCGCTTAATGACCGAAGGATTCATTTAACAACTGCAGTGGTTTGCTTAACTGTGGCAAAAAGAGGTCAGGAAATGGGGGTAAACTCACTTAACAACTGCCTGGCCTCCATTGTGGCCGTAAGTGGAGGGCTACCTGTACCTATCATCTACCTATCATTATCTGTCTATCATCTACCTATCACCTATCATCATCTTTGTATCTCTCTCTTTCTCTCTCTTTGTCCATCCATCCATTATCTATCATCTATCTATCATTGTCCACCTATCATCTATCATTGTGTGTTCATCCATCCATCTGTCCATTATCATCTATTTAACATTATCTATCATCTACCTGTCATTTATCATTATCTTTCTGTGTCCGTCCATCCATCCATCCATCTATCTATCCACTCTCTGCCTGCCTGCCTGCCTGCCTGCCTGCCTACCTACCTACCTACCTACCTACCTACCTACCTACCTCTGTCTGTCTGTCTGTCTGTCTGTCTGTCTGTCTATCTATCTATCTATCTATCTATCTATCTATCTATCTATCTATCTATCTATCTATCTATCATCTTCCATCTATCTTCTACATTCTATCATTATCTGTCTATCTATCTATCTATCTATCTATCTATCTATCTATCTATCTATCTATCCATCCATCCATCCATCCATCCATCCATCCATCCATCCATCCATCCATCCATCCATCTATCTATCTATCTATCTATCTATCTATCTTTCTATCTATCTATCATCTTCCATCTATCTTCTATATTCTATCATTATCTGTCTGTCCGTCTGTCTGTCTGTCTGTCTGTCTGTCTGTCTGTCTGTCTATCTATCTATCTATCTATCTATCTATCTATCTATCTATCTATCTATCTATCTATCTATCATCTTCCATCTATCTTCTTCTATATTCTATCATTGTCTGTCTGTCTGTGTGTCTGTCTGTCTGTCTCTATCCATCTATCTATCTATCCATCCATCCATCCACCCACCCACCCACCCACCCACCTACCTATCATCCATCCGTCCGTCCGTCCGTCCGTCCGTCCATCCATCCATCCATCCATCCATCTATCTATCTATCTATATCTTTCATATTGTCATTTCCTTCTGTGGAGTTTTAATTTGATGAGTCCTTGAGAGGGGGGGCAGCCAGATAAAACGAAGGATGCGTCTTCCGGCCCACTCACCCACAATGCCCAAGTCTCTGCGAAAAGGGTGACTGCTCAAAGAAACCCCCAGTCCCCTTTCTCCATTTCCTCCCCCCCCCACTCCTACCCCCCCCCACCCCTTTCTAATACGATCCTACTCGGGGTGGCCTTAAGAACCCCAACAAGCCTTTTGAGAGCAGAAGGGTTCCTTCTGCTGATCGTCGTCGTCATCTTCTCTGGGGGGAGACGTCTGCTGGAGGGATTGAAATTTCCCACTTGTGCCAAGGGATCTTCTCGTCTCAGCCTCCCTGAGCGGCAAAAGACTCTGGGAAAGCGCGGGGGGGGGGAAGGGGGGGGAGGCGAGACACCTGTCTGGAGAACAGGAAGGGTTTTCCCGCTCCCTTCACTCCTAAGCCGGCTGGTCTCAGTTGGATGCTAATCCCGCAACCTCTGGCGGTTCTCCGTCGCGCGCCCCCGAGACATTTCCTCTGGCTGCCAGCCTGCTCTTCTAGCCAGGCGAGGCTGAGAGCTCACGTCAGCGACAGGGAAGCAGCCCGTGGCCTTGGCAGCCCCCGTGGTCTCTCCCGGCTTCAGCTTGGCGGGCAGAGGCGTGCTCAGCTGCCAACCGACTGCTCTGTGACCGATGGGAGGGGGATCTGGTATACCAGGAATCGCCAGGCCACCTGGGCCTCTTTTGCCTTTTTTCCCCTTAATAAAGGCAGTGATTTATTCCAGGGGGGTAGGGGAGAGAGAACAGGCCTGCCGAAAGTGGGCGGAAGGGATTGGTGGGGAGGAAACCCTCCGCCTGACTCTAATTAGCTGTGAATTGTTGGGCACTTGCCTGGGCGGGAGGAGGCAGACCGTCTGCCTTGCCCGCCTTCCCTGCGGCTGGCGGCTGGCGTGGGGCTGGAATTGGCCGAACGGTCCCTTGATGGAGAGGGAATTCCTCCCGGGGAAAGCCCTGCGGAGACCTTTGATGTCTCCTTCTTGGCTCTCGGGGGAGGCTTCAAGTGACTCTCGACTCTGCTTTGGGGAGGGGCTGCGCTCCTAAAATACCTTAAGAAGGCTCTGGGAGGGGGGGGAGAGAGCTGTGCGATGCTAGCTCCCGTGCCTTGGGCTGCAGGAAGCCGGTGGCCACCGTCCCTTGAGAGAACCGGGGGCTGTGATGTCCCTTGTAGCAACCCTGGAATTGAGGAGGGGGGGAATAAAACCGATCTTGAATCTTGGGGTGATTTGGGGTTTGCCTCAAAGTCATGGAGGCTGCTAAGGCTTGTGTGGGTCTTGCCCAAATGCGATCGGGCGAGTTGGAAGGGACCTCGGAGGTCTTCTAGTCCAACCCCCGGCTCAGGCAGGAAACCCTATAGTACCGTGGCTGTCTAATCTCTTCTTAAAAACCTGACAACGGCACCATGGGGCGGAAAAAATGGGGGGGATTTATGACCGTTTCCCATCCTTACGGCCGTTGCAGTGTTCCTCGTGGCCGCGCGGTCAGAGTTCATACCCCTGGCAGCGGACGGCGTCTTTATGACGGCCGCGGTGTCCTGGGGCTCCTGCGATGGTCCCCTCTTGCGACCTTCCGACAAGCGAAGGCAAACGAGGAACCCGGATTCGTTGAACGACCGTGTTCCTCGCTTAAGAGCTGCCGTGATTCGCTTGCAGCAAAGGTGGCAAAGCTCACGGAGGTTGGGGGCTTACGATGGTGGTCGTAAGTCGAGGAATACCCTGTATTGCAGGGCTGCGTTCGTCTTTCTCTGCAGAGGGGACAGGAAGTGCAGCTAGCAGTTCGTTGGTTCATTGGTTCTGCTATCTTTCGCCCATGCTACATTTCATCTTGGAAGGGGCCTGGGAGGTCATCTAGTCCAGCGGTCTTCGGCCTTTTCGGCTTGGTGGCCTGGATGGAAGGGGGGGGGCACAGCCTTGGGGATTGGGGACCCCTGTTCTAGTCCAACCCCCTGCTCAAGCAGGAAGCCCCCTACCCTTTCACCCAAATGGCTGTCCAGTCTCTTCTTAAAAATCTCCAGGGATGGAGCAATTACAGCTTCTAGTGGCAAGCTGTCCCAAGGGTTCACTCTTCCTACTGTCGGGGAAATTCCTCCTCGATTCCAGGTTGCTCCTCTCCTTGATGAGTTTCCATCCATTGTTTCCTGTCCTGCCTTCAGGGAAAATAGGTTGGCCCCTTCCTCTCCTTTGGGGCAGCCCCTCAAGTATTGGAAGATACTGTCATGTTACCCCTAGTCCTTCTCTTTGCTAGAATTGCACAGTTGGAAGGGGCTTTGGAGGTCTTCTAGTCCAACCCCTTGCTCAAGCAGGGGATCTTATACAGTTTCAGACAAACGGTTGCCCAGTCTCTTCTTGAAAACCTCCAGTGATGGGAGCGCCTACGACTTTCTGGTGGCAAGCAGTTCCACTGGTTAGTTGTGCTAACGGTCAGGAAATTTCTCCTCGGTTCTAAGTTGTTTCTCTCCTTGAATGGTTTCCATCCGTCGCTTCGTCTCTAGCCTTCAGGTGCCTTGGAGAATAGGTGGACCCCCACTTCTTTGGGGGGAGCCCCTCAAATATTGTAAGACTGCTATCACGTCTCCTTCCCACCCCCCCACTCCTTTTCTCTAGACTGGCCAAACCCAGTTCTAGCAACTGTTATGTTTTATCCCCCTCATCGTCCCCCACCTTCTATTTCCTCGATCTGTTTTTAATATTCTACCTCTGGTTTTATTTTATTTTTTTCTTCTTTTTTTCCCCTTTCAAATGCCTGGATGCAGAATTATTCCCATCTGGCTACAGCAAACAACCGAGCTTATAGGCTGGGCTTTTCTTTTATCTTGTGGTTATCCTTGTGTGTTTGCCTCCCCCCCATCCCTCCCCTTGCCACATTCTTCTCTCTCTCTCCTCTCTCTCTCTCTCTCTCACACACACACACACGCACACGGCCAGACCCACTGTGTCTTTTTTATTTTATTTTATTTTTTTGTTCAGGCCTGCCTTTGTTTTCTGCGACACGCCTATTTCTGGAAACCATTTTGAAAATTAAATAAATTCAGATCCCTCCCCTCTGTTGAGCTGGCTGCATATTTTTTTTTTTAATTTTCAATCTCTCTCTCTCTCTCTCCCCGCCCCCACCCACCCCCCTCCCTCCTTTTAAAAGCCTCGCCGAGCTCCGTTATTTCTTTAATGGCATCCCTTTTCTTTAATCGCCCGTCCGCAGTGCATTGTGGGAGGTATCGACCATCAATAATTAAACGAGGCCCCGATCCGCTCGTCAAGATGAGATCATACAGCGCCAGGCGGCCATAAGCAAGGTGGCTTCGTCGGGGGATAAATTTTCGAAACGGTTGGAAGCAAAACCTCCCCCAGGCTGGAAAAACGTGCCCCCCCTAAAATTATTATTTTTTTAAAATATAATAGAAGAGAGAAAAAAATATATTATTGCATTCATACTCCTATGAGATAGAGAGGCCTCACATTAAATAGTATCAAATTTCTTTTTGTTGTTGTTGTTGTTGTTGAGGCTTTGCCTTGCCTTTGTCCTGGCCATGCTTTTTGTAAGTCCTCGACTTACAGCGTCCTCATGATTCCCCTGATCAAAATTCGGACGCTTGGCCAATTGACTCCTCTGTGTTTATGATGGTCGTAGTGTCCCGAGGGCAGGTGAAATTCCCCTTTTGCGACCTCCTGACCAGCAAAGTCCATGAATCGCTTAACAACCAGGTTACTAACTTATCAACCACGGTGTTTCACTGAACGACCGGTAGCCAGAAAGCTCGTAAAACAGGGCAAAATGTCATCAATGCCTTGCTTAACAAAGTTTTGGGCTCCGTTGTGGTCGTAAGTCGAGGACTACCTGCATAGCTCCTTGCATGTCATTCAAGGTCCAAGGTTCAGACTTTTGGCCTGAAATATATATATGTATATATATGTGTGTGTGTGTGTGTGTGTGTGTGTGTGTGTGTATGTGTATGTGTATGTGTATATATATATGTATGTATGTTGTATTTGTGCTGATAAATAAATAAAGGGAGACTAGTATACATCTATTTCAAGCTATTTAGCTCTCATCAGCTAGCCATACCCTTACGAACCTGTGCTGTATTGCATCTTAGGCAGATGTGTTAACCACTAAGCCACAGAGCTTGACTCCTTATCAGCCAAGCCAGGGTGAAAGGTATCTATTTAGATTTACAACCCCTGGTATGCCCCAAATATTGGAGGAAGATCACTACTTCCATTCTCTGTCCTTCGGCTCGTCACAAGAGACCATCCAGACCTTCCTCCCATATTTGGGCATACCGGGGGTTGTAAATCTCTATATCTATCTCTATCTATATATATCTATATCTATATCTATATCTATCTAATCTATATCTATATCTATATCTATCTATCATCTATCTATCTATCTATCTATCTATCTATCTATCTATCTATCTATCTATCTATCTATCTATCTATCTATCTATCTATCTATCTATCTATATTTACAACCCCCGGTATGCCCAAATATGGGAGGAAGGTCTGGATGGTCTCTTGTGATATATATATATGGCATTCCTGTGGGCATATATTTTCCCGCAAATCTATTTTCCCGAATTTAAATGTGGCTTATGACTTCCACAGTGCGGTTGCAAGTAATCTTCCAAACCGTGGTTTGTAAAAGCATCTCGGTTTCTGTTTAGCTCCGATCAACTGCATAACCGTAGTTTGCCCTTAACGCAAGCAAGTATAAAAAAAGTGGAAAGGGGGGGGGGGGCAAATAACTAAGGCGGAATATCAGCAAACAGCCCGAGCCTGTAAAAGAGGACCCGAAGAAAAGCTAAGGCTCACCATGAAGAAAGGCTGGCGACAAAAGCAAAAAAAAAAATAAAAATGAAAAAAAAGCTTCTCCCAACGTGTTAAAAACTAGAGAGAAAAAAAATCAAGGAAAACAATTGGTCCATTGCTGGGAGAAAGTGGCGAGGAGAAGACAAGCAGCAGGGAGAAAGCAGAACTGCTTAGCTGGCTTTTTTGCACCTGTCTATTACGCAGAGGGGGAAAAACAATCCAACCTATCAAAAACAGCACCACAAAAAATACAGATTTGGGACACAAGTGGTGGCAATGTTCCAATATCTTAGGAGCTGCCCCAAAGAATATAGCAATAGCAGGAGACTTATATACCGCTTCATAGGCCTTTCAGGCCTCTCTAAGCGGTTTACAGAGAGTCAGCATATTGCCCCCAACAATCTGGGTCCTCATTTTACCCACCTCGGAAGGATGGAAGGCTGAGTCAACCCTGAGCCTGGTGGGATTTGAACCGCTGACCTGCTGATCTAGCAGTAGCCTGCAGTGCTGCATTTAACCACTGCGCCACCTTGGCTCTTACAGCCAAGAAGAGGGGTGGGTGGGTGGGGTGTCAAGCTATTCTCCAAAGGACCAGAAGGCAGGACAAGAAGCAATGGGTGGAAACTAATCGAGGAGAGACGCAACTTAGAACTAAGGAGGAATTTCCTGACAGTTAGAACAATTCATCAGGGGAACAGAAGTTGCCTCCAGAAGTTGTGAATGCCCCAACACTGGAGGTTTTTAAGGAGAGAATGGATAACCATTTGTCTGAAGTGGTGTAGGGTTTCCTGCCTAAGCAGGGGGTTGGACTAGAAGACCTCCAAGGTCCCTTCCAACTCTTCTATTCTGCTCTTCTATTCAGCCGAGGTGGCGCAGTGGTTAGGGTGCAGTACTGCAGGCCACTTCAGCTGACTGTTATCTGCAGTTCAGCGGTTCAAATCTCACCGGCTCAGGGTTGACTCAGCCTTCCATCCTTCCGAGGTGGGTGAAATGAGGACCCAGACTGTGGGGGCGATATGCTGACTCTGTAAACCGCTTAGAGAGGGCTGAAAGTCTTATGAAGCGGTATATAAGTCTAACTGCTATTGCTATTGCTATTGCTCTACTCTACTCTTATTTCTATTTCTATCTCTATTTATTTCTATTTCCTATTCTATTCTATTCTATTCTATTCTATTCTATGCCATGTCTGAGTAAAAACCAAAGTGGTTCAAAGAAAGGAGAGACAGATCCTCGTAGATCAGACATTCATCCAGATTTTTTTTTAAAAAAACTGCCGTTATTAACCTGGTCGTTAAGCGAATCCGGCTTCCCCATGGACTTTGCTTGTCAGGAACTCACCCCAAAAAAACCAACCCTGGGATCGCGTGACCCGGGACCTGTGACCGTCATAAATAAGAACCAGTTGCCAAGCATCCGAATCTTGGTCACGTGACACGGGGAAAATGCCGCAACGGTTGTAAGTGTGAAAAACGCTCCTAACTCACTTTTTCCCGTGCCGTCGTGACTTCGGACAGTCACTAAATGAAGTCAAGGGCTACCTGTGCAGACCAAAGCTAGGTTGGTCTTGCTGGGATTTGCTGCCAGCCCAAATCCGAGGGATTCATACATCAAGGAATAATAGAGTCGGAAGGGACCTTGGAGGTCTTCTAGTCCAACCCCCTGCTCTCAGGGTTCCTTATACCCGTGATGGCGAAACTATGGCATGTGTGCCCAAAATGGCACACCAAGCCAAGTCACCTGGCACGCACAGCATCGCCTCTTTCTCTTCTGGGTTTCTGGTGCACATGCGACGTGACGATCGGCTGTCCTTTGCGTAAGCGGCAGTGCCGAAAACCGGTGTGCGCATGTGTGCTGGCCAGCTGATCGTCGGGCGCGCATGCACGCCAGAACCTGGAAGTTCGGCTTTTCCAGAGCGCAGCCCTGACACGTGCGTGCACGACATTTCCATGTGAACTTTTTGCCATCACAGCCTTATACTATCTTGGACAAATGGTTGCTCCTTCCTTCCTTCCTTCCTTCCTTCCTTCCTTCCTTCCTTCCTTCCTTCCTTCCTTCCTTCCTTCCTTCCTTCCGTCCGTCCGTGATGGATCACCCACAACGTCTGGAGGCAAGCTATTCAGCAACACAGAGTTGGAAGGGACCTCGGAGGTCTTCTAGTCCAACCCCCTGCTCAGGCAGGAAACCCTGTAGTACCATTTCAGACAAATAGTTGTCTAATCTCTTCTTAAAAACCTGACAACGGCACTGGCGGGATTAAAAAAAGGGGGATTTATGACCGCTTTTCACCCTTACGGCCGTTGTAGCGTTCCCTGTGGCCACGCGGTCAGAATTCAGACCTCTGGCAGGGGGCTTCCTATTTATGACGGCCTCAGTGTCCCGGGGCTCCTGCGATGACCCCATTTTGTGACCATCCAACTAGCAAAGGCAAACGAGGAATCCAGATTCACTGAACGACCGTGTTACTCGCCCTTACCCAGAACCCTATTCCCTTTTGAACCAATGCTCTTAGTAGGCCGAACCCCCTCCCCCACACGGTCGGGTCAGACATGGGCTCTTAGCCTTGACAGCCGAAGTCCTAAAACGCCCAGGCAGGGTGTGTGTATATGTGTGTTTGTGTGTGTGTGGGTGTTTGTGTGGGTGTCTGCAGGGAGCAAGATCCGTAGCTCCGTTTGGCCAGCAGAACGATTGCAAATGATGGATGTCTTCTGCTTGGGGGTGGGGGAGTTCCTTGGCTGTGGGCTGTGGGGGTGTTGAGTTGTGGGGAGGAGATGAAGGCGGGTTGTGGGAGGCGGGGGAGAGCATCAAGAAGCTTGCGCCTGCGGGCTTGCTCTGCCAAGATTTGAGCCTCGTTCCTCCCGCCCCGTTCGCTCGCTCACTCGAGCGCCCCGTCGGCTTTGGTCGGATTAAATGGAGCGTTGGCCTGTTCCAGTTTGGCAGTTCTCCGTCTTCCCTGGAGACTGATAAGAGCCCCTTTAATCCTCCGCTTTGGTGCAAGCTGTGTGTGTGTGTGTGTGTGTGAGAGAGAGAGAGAGAGAGAGAGAGATTCCTGGGGGAGGAGGGAACGGAAGCAATCGCTGTGTGATGTTGCAGCTCGCTGGAGGGGCAAACTCACTCTCATCTCGGCTAGCCATATAAATATATATATATATCTCCCCCCTCTTCCCGAGCGTCTGATGTGACGTGTTTGGAGATTTCCAGCCTAAACTGTTTTCAGAGCGTTTGTTGGACCCACTCAGTGGCTCCTTTCTCACGTTCCCCGTTTAGAACCTGATAAAAATGTTTCTCTTAGCCCTCTCTTTGGGGGTTCCACCACAAAACCGCGCTCGACTAAACCGCGCCCGACTAAACCGCATCGCTGATGTCATCAACAGGGCGACAACAGCGCGGAGACAGAAGCACGCTGTAAACCCTAAACCTAAAATTAACACCTAAACCTAACCCCCCTAAACCTAATCCTAAAACCTAACCCTAACCCTAACCCTTAACCTAACCCTAAACCTAATCCTAACCCTTAATCTAACCCTAAACCTAACCCTAAACCTAACCCTTAACCTAACCTTAAACCTAACCCTAACCCTTAACCTAACCCTAAAACTAACTCTAAAGCTAACCCTAAACTTAACCCTTACCTTAAGTTGAATCGGCTTGCTTTCAAAGCGCTATTTAAAGCGCCCTTCTTTCTCCGCGCTGGCTGTTGTCGGCCAGTTGATGACGTCAACGACGCGGTTTAATTGGGCGCGGTTTAGTCGGGCGCGGTTTTGACGGGTCACGCTCTTTGGGATCCTGCAGGAAGCACAACTATAGCAGTAGACTTATATACCGCTTCATAGGGCTTTCAGCCCTCTCTAAGCGGTTTACAGAGAGTCAGCATATTGCCCCCAACAATCTGGGTCCTCATTTTACCCACCTGGGAAGGATGGAAGGGTGAGTCAACCCTGAGCCGGTGAGATTTGAACCGCTGACCTGCTGATCTAGCAGTAGCCTGCAGTGCTGCATTTAACCACTGCGCCACCTTGGCTCTTAATGCAGCTCCATAATGCAGCTCCTTTCAGCAGGCCCAAGAAGGCTCCATAGCCAGAGGTGGTCTGCTCCCGGTTCGGGTGAACCTATAGTTCCGACCAGTGGTTGTGCCCACTCACCCGCCCGGCGTTATCCCATCCTATATACCATATTTTTGGAGTATAAGACACACTCCCCCCCCCCAAAAAGAAGGTGAAAATCTGGGTGCATCTTACACACCAAATGTAGCCCCACCGGCCCCCACCCTTTGGCCTGTGGTTCCCAGTATAAGACACACCTAGGCGTCTTTGGGGAGGAAAACAAGAGAGAAAAAAGCAAATAGCAAACAGCAAATAACCTCTTTCAGTTTCAACTTCAGCACAGCCTGATGAGCACAAGCAGCTGATCGGCCTTCCGACCATCAGCTGTTTCAGTCTGCATGGATTGCCTATTGCCGCTTCTGCACCCCATTTTCCACCCATTCCGATCCCCGCCGCCCGGAATGGGTGGAAAATGGGGAGCCCGGAAGCGGAGGCAGCAATAGGCGATGGCAATCCCTGCAGCCTGAAACAGCTGAGGGTCCGGAGGCCGATCCAATCGGCTTATAAATAAATTTATCTACATCTACATCTTATCTACATCTAGGGTTAGGGTTAGGTTAAGGGTTAGGGTTAGGTTTAGGGTTAGGTTTAGGGTTAGGTTAAGGGTTGGTTTAGGGTTAGGTTTAGGATTAGGTTAAGGGTTAGGTTAAGGGTTAGGTTTAAGGTTAGGTTAAGGGTTAGGTTTAGGGTTAGGTTTAGGATTAGGTTTAGGGTTAGGTTAAGGGTTAGGGTTAGGGTTAGGTTTAGGGTTAGGTTAAGGGTTAGGGTTAGGGTTAGGTTTAGGATTAGGTTAAGGGTTAGGGTTAGGGTTAGGTTTAGGGTTAGGTTTAGGGTTAGGTTTAGGGTTAGGTTTAGGATTAGGTTAAGGGTTAGGGTTAGGGTTAGGTTAAGGGTTAGGGTTAGGTTTAGGGTTAGGTTAAGGGTTAGGTTTAGGGTTAGGTTAAGGGTTAGGTTTAGGGTTAGGTTTAGGATTAGGTTAAGGGTTAGGTTTAGGATTAGGTTAAGGGTTAGGTTTAGGGTTAGGTTTAGGATTAGGTTAAGGGTTAGGGTTAGGGTTAGGTTTAGGGTTAGGTTAAGGGTTAGGGTTAGGTTTAGGGTTATGTTAAGGGTTAGGTTTAGGGTTAGGTTAAGGGTTAGGTTTAGGGTTAGGTTTAGGATTAGGTTAAGGGTTAGGTTTAGGGTTAGGTTTAGGGTTAGGTTAAGGGTTAGGTTTAGGGTTAGGTTAAGGGTTAGGTTTAGGGTTAGGTTAAGGGTTAGGTTAAGGGTTAGGTTTAGGGTTAGGTTAAGGGTTAGGTTTAGGGTTAGGTTAAGGGTTAGGTTAAGGGTTAGGTTTAGGGTTAGGTTAAGGGTTAGGTTTAGGGTTAGGTTTAGGATTAGGTTTAGGATTAGGTTTAGGGGGGTTAGGTTTAGGTTTAGGGTTTACAGCGTGCTTCTGTCTCCGCCCTATTGTCGCCCTGTTGATGACGTCAGCTACGCGGTTTCGTCGGACGCGGTTTAGTGGAGCGCGGTTTTGTGGTGGAACCGGAGTTTAGAGGACATCGGCCTGGCAGCTCTCCAAGCCTGCTAAAGGTCTGTAGTGGTGAAATCTGGTGAGAGACTCTTGGCCGGGACTTTGCTGGAGAGGAATCCCCTTTAAATAAAAGGGGTTTTATCGGGACGAGGAGTCGGCTTCGTGCTTTTGGGAAGCCCAGGGCAGAACCCTTGGTCATGAAGGCGAGGGAACATTGGCCTGGCCATCCAGGCGTCCTTTAGGTCGGAACTCAAGGCAGAGCGTCGGCTTCCTTTCCCAGGCGGAATTAACACGACTCTTTTGTTTTCCCCTCTCC